>NW_020884891.1:245511-539731 GCF_003945725.1 Corapipo altera | reverse complement strand
CTGCGTCCCCACGAGCATTCCCAAACTTTCATCCCCAGCACCCCTGCCTCCTAACCAGCATTCTCATCCCTGCCTTCATCCCCAGCCCCGCCTGTGCCAGGGCCCCGTGGGCCACCCCACACCCCACTTGCTGTGAAAATGGTTCATTCGCCCTCAGGCCACCCCCCGGAGGCCAAAGGAGCCCGGGGTGCTGAAGGCACCTGCCTCCCTTTCCCTGTAGTGAGGGATCCAAACCGAGCCCGTGTCTCTCCCTCACAAAAATGAGCGTGTTTTTTTTTTTTTTCACAAAATCTAAATCCTTGTAGTAACAGCTCATTGGTGATTCTGCTAATGTTGCACACCTCATTAAATAGCCCCAAACACAAGGAGGTTTAAATGACTTTATTGAATTAAAAATAGCATAGGAAATCACCTATGGTACTTTCATCAAATAATTACTGTAAACTTTATACATACAGCCAGAGATTCCCTTTAACAAATCTATTCATAAAACACGCGGGGGTTTATTTAATGGCTGAAATAACTTAGAGCAGCACAACTCGCTTGAAACATCGAGCCACACTCGTGCACTTCCTAATATGTTCCTGTGTGTTTCCCTGAGTGTTTTTCTTCCTTATCTTTTTTATATCTGAAGTTCTATTCCCCTCCTCTACTCCATGTATTTGATCATTTTTTCAAGTCCCTTGGCTGAACCAATCTCTTTTCATGCAGAGGATAAAAAGAGAAAAACTTCAAAGTAGGTTCAGGTAATTAACAGCTGAGGGGAATATAATCTAAACCATAGGCCCTGCTTTGCACCCAGGTCTGCTTTCAGAGCCAGCCGGCAAGGGAGTGCCTATTCCCTATAGCATCCAAATCTGCTTCCTCTGAACAGCTTTGCCAGGCCTCCAGTTATCACATCTGCATTTCAAACACCATGTCTCTGGCATTAATTATTAATTAGCCTACAGTCACCCCAGAGGATTTAAGTTCCAGCCTGCACATACTTATTCATTGACCTCTATCTTAGTTTTTGTTGGAAAAAACCCACTAGAATGCTTAATAATTTCCTTTCTCTCAGACCCTCTGTTCTAGTTTCATGGCAGGGAAACAGTATATTTTGAGATGGAAAATCACAGGGTTGTCTAGAAATTTGTTTAGAGCAAAACGTTATGTCAAGAGTTTGAACAAACCGTTTCAAAAGATTTAGAAGGAGTTTTGTGTGAGTGTTTTTACCTCTGACAAATGAATTTATGGATTTCCCAGAACTGAGAGAAGGTGGATGCAAACACGAGGCGGTTTGGAGCTGGGTGGAACAGGGCTCTGTGTGCACTTTAAAAATACAAACTGGATTTAATTACTGGGCAGCACATTTATAGGATCAAACTAAGGCAAACGTTTGTTTGAAAGCTCTGGGGTTACTCTGCCATTGACACGGGGAAGAATGAAAATAAAAGTGCTCTTGCAAGCCACGTTAGTGCTTGGGCATTAAATCTGTGCTCCATCCTCAGGAATATGGAACTGCAGAAGTCTGTTTTGTATCAGTCCCAAGGTAGTTTGGAAGAGCCTCTTTAGACATTAGAATAAGAATAAATCTTACTTCTGCTTTCTTAGCTGTCGTGTATCTTGATATTAAGGTTCCAGTGGTAAAAAAACCACAAGTAATCAGGTTTATGTGAATCGCTTTTTCAAAATGCTCCATGAAATTCAAAGTGTTTGTCAGAGCTTGGATGAACCGTATATTGGATGCTGCCTTTTGTTAGTGGATTTTGATGCCACAATATCCCGCCCCCCTGATTGAGTCCTTTTTTAATGCAATTATCCCTGGACAAACTTCCCTAAATATTGCCGTGGCTTCTCGTTTTTATTTGTGGTGGTGCTATCTCAAATAATCATTGAAACATAAAATATTCCTCCACTTTGTTTCCCAAGGAAGTGTTTAGTCTGTAATCACGAGGTCAGACTGGTTAACTTCTGTGCCAGCCTAGAATTGATTTTTGAAAGCGTTTAATCTACGCCTAAGACTCTTTGAATTTCTATTTAGTGAAGGATATGGAAGAGAGCTCTGATGCACAAACACACGTAGTTAAACTGCTGGGCTATCTCGGGAAACCAAAATGCATTTTTCCAAAATTACAGCTAAACCAGCCCTTTCTGGAAATCACAAGCCTTGTGTGCCTGTGCTGCAGAAAATGAGCACCTGAAAATAGATGTGGGGACTAAGGCTGTTGACTTCCATGAGGGATCTCTCTCCTCAGCCTCCCTGAGAGTTTTGAAGAGTTGGTTTGTTGCTGCTCTTTTATTATTTTCCCATTTTATGAACAGATCTGGGGAGTGTTCAGCATTCGGTAATAACTAATTTTGCCTCCGCTTCAAATATTTAGAATAATTCTTACATTCAATTTGAACAGCAAAAGTGCTTCTGTTTCACAAGAAAAAGAGGAACAGAAATACTTCAAATTTAATTTCCAGGAAGATGATTCCCATTTATAAACCAACAGATTGTATCTTGGTGCTGAAGAGGGAAGTAGATCTAGATTATTTTAATAAGACATCCAGGACCTTTTAATCACTTCTACAGTGATACTAATACCAGTAATAACAGTGATAATGGAAAAAAACCCTAGTGTGAAACCAGGGCTGGAATCTGTTCTTGGTAAATGTCAGAATGTTTCTGAAATTAAAACTTAGCTGTTAATGTAGCTCTGTACTGTATGAATATTAAAGAGGAATAAGGACTAAATTTCTTCCACAGTAGAGTGAGGTGTTGTTTTAGAAAACAAACCACGTGGCAGCTCCATTTGCAGGGATGGATCTGGGGTGATTTTAAGGGATGGGGGGAACTAAGGGCTGCTGGGCTGGGCTCTTGCTGGTCTGAGCCCTCAGACGTGTCTTCTTGTTTTTCCTGTCGTTTACATTTATTGCCATTTATTCACCAGGTTCTTGAGACAGAGGTTCCATGCCCCAAGACTGGAAAACTGTTACCAGTGCTGTTAAATTACAGTTTTGTGTGGTTGTAGTGCCAGGAGTGAGGAAAGCATGAATGTACAGATACAGTGGGTTTGACATGTTGTGAAATATTTGTACTGTTCTTGTTATGAGAGATGAATTTCTATAAGAAGCCTATTTTATGGTTCATTTTATATATATTTGCATTCATAGTTTTCTGTTAAAGCTCAAATATTTTACTCTGTTGGTAAGAACTAACCCTTGGCAAGTCTGGAAATGCTTTGGCCCCTGTTGTTATCATACCCGTCTTTTTTTTTTTGTTTAAAATAACTCCTGCAATAGTTTTCCAGCAGTGCCTGACATCCACCAAGGACTGAGCTGTAACTGCATTTTGTATTTCGAATGTTTCACATGAACATGTCTTGCATTCAGATCTGTAGGTTGCAGCTCACTTTTTATGTAGAGAAGCCACATGGGTAATTCTGATTTTCAATTACTTGAAGAGTGATTATAGTAAAAGACTGTTGATTCCTGGTGTGTTTGAAATCCATGGGCATCTCTTGATGAAGCCTTGGATGTTGTGTTGAGGGAATCTCTCCCACCTGTGCACTTGTAGGTGGGAAAAAAGCTCTTGTACAAAGAGCGGGTGAAGGTGGAGATCTCCACAGGTGTTGCTGTGTCAGCAGAGATGGGTTCTTGTTAGATTAGGAAGAGAATGTGGGGCCAGACTCTCAGCTGGCATCACTGGGCACGGTGGTACTGGAATTCGGGGGGCAAGGCTGAATTCTGTGAGTGGGAGCTGTGTGTGGTGTCACCAAAAGGGCGAATGAGTGACGTCAGATTTATTTTGCATAATGCCCAAAATAACCCTGAGCCCCTCAAGGATCCTTTGCCTCTGTGATGGTGCCGTGTGGGAACGAACCTGCAGCAGGTGGAGGGGACCTGGTGTGAGGAGGCTGTGAGCAGAGATTGTCAGTGAAGGGCTGGGAGGTGTCCCAGAGGCTCAGCCTGTGGCAGCAGTGGTGACTCCAGCGCGGTGCCCGTTCCCGGAGGGGTTTCTGTTTGTGCTGAGAGCACCAAAGCCCACCTTGAACTCACCGTTTCCCTGGGTACAACCATATCATGAATCCACTCCTAAACTTTGCTTTGAGCCACCTCAATCCTAAAAACCCCAAAATGTGACACCCTTAGCCCCCTTGCTGCCCCCAGCCTGGTGTTTCATCTCGCCCTGTAAAACCCGTCCTGTTTTGACTCTTCCCGAGGCAGCGCTGAGCACTGGGGGCTGAGCCTGGCCCACAGCCAGCCCACAGCCCCCTGCTCGCTGCCAGAGGGACCTGCAGGGTTTGTGGGATGGTTCCTGCCAGGCAATCTCTTGGCACAGCCAGGCACATCCTGCCTCTTGACCTGCCACCTCCAGCCCGGAGCTGCCGTGCCCTGAGTGGGGCTGCTGTGGCATTGGGGTCACCCTCCACAGCCTCCCCCTGCCCGGGGGTTCCTTGGCACTGCCTCTAGGTAAAGTTTTAAAGACTTCATAGAGTTTCCTATCCTCTCCCTTTCCCTTTTTTTTTTCTTATTTTTTTAATATGTTTGCTTTTTCCCCCCCAATTTTTTTAGTTTCTTTTTCCCCCTTCACGTGTGAACTCACTGGAGCTGCACATACTGCCTTTTTTGGGGGTTTAATTTCATCATAGGATGAGTTAATGGGGTCAGGATGCCCCTTACAGCAAATTATCACAACTTGGGTGACTTTTTATCAGCTGAAAGTCCATCCCACTGGTGGCAAATAACATGATTCCTGCAATTAAACCCTTCATCACCAAAATCATAGAATCTTAGAATGGTTTGGGTTGGAAAGGACCTTAAAGATCATCTTCTTCCAACACCCCTGCCATGGACAGGGGGACAAAAAACATGAACAACATATTTAAAACTTGTTTGTATATGTAAGCCAAAGAATAAGGATGATATTTGGGAATTTTTACCTATTATTATTAAGTTTTTAAATCATAAACCAGAGTGTATGTCTGTGCTGTGTAACAGCTACCACCAAATCACACGTAACACTCAGTGATAATTGTGTTCATAATTATGGAGTTAATTGAATTTCTGTAACAGTTAAAATCCAGCATATAAAAAGTCTCCCAAGATTGAATGTTTCAGTTAGGGAAGAACGGGCTCTTTTGGAATATTGAATAAAACGAAAGTAGTTCTCATGTACACATGAGCTGAAGACTAATGAAATAACC
This sequence comes from Corapipo altera, assembly GCF_003945725.1. Lineage (NCBI taxonomy): Eukaryota > Metazoa > Chordata > Aves > Passeriformes > Pipridae > Corapipo > Corapipo altera. The sequence continues at coordinate 534,557 of NW_020884891.1, read as the reverse complement.
TCCCCAAAAGAATCTTCTCCATAAATGCTGTTCCAAATTAAATGTGGGATCACACAGAAGCAGTGCCCTGCAAAGGAAAAGCAGTGTGTGCTGAGGTATTGGAGAACTGGAGAGACGCGTTAGAGGAACTGCAGCATCTGCATCTGCCAGGCTTGTGAGGCATTAGGAGCGCTCTAGAAATGCACTGCTGCCAGACCAGCACTGCTATCAACAGTGGAATACTGTTACAACGGGTTAGAAAGTCAAATTTTGCCTTAGTGTTTGACTGTAAAAGGCTGGTATCTTTTAGTTTTTAATTCCAATTTTTATTTTGTGATCCATTCGGTGTTTTTCTGCCACTTTGGGCCACCTTCAGGCTGATTTACAACTCACCAATTCCACAGGGAAGTCACAGGATGTTACACTACATAGAACGTGGACCCGTGTGTCTGCTGTATATTATCAACTGATTTAGCTTTGGAGAGAAAAGAATAAGGGCAAGAATTGCCAATATGTTTCATATTAAACCTGGATATCTCATCGTGGGGAGAGGTGTCCTCCTGAAAATGAGAAAGGACTGATAGAAACTTATTGGAGTTCTCTTCTCTTCTCTTCTCTTCTCTTCTCTTCTCTTCTCTTCTCTTCTCTTCTCTTCTCTTCTCTTCTCTTCTCTTCTCTTCTCTTCTCTTCTCTTCTCTTCTCTTCCCTTCTCTTCTCTCACTAAGAAAAATAATCCCTGTTTGCTTTTTTCTAAGAAAGAATTTTTTTAATATTACTTATTCCAAGAACAGTGGCAGCTAAACATTTTTAGCAATGAAATAATACACATTTGGAAAAAAACCAGCCTCGAATGTCAGCAAAGACAGTAATGACCCAGCCCTGCAGGAAATGCAGCTTCAATACCCCTTTTCCAAAAGATCATGTGTGGAGTTTCATTATTTTCTAGTAAGATTCACAGGAGGCTGTTCCTTTTAATATCCTGTTTTTCCTGCTGACGAGATCGACCTGAGCAGGTAAAGTATAAAATATTGACAATTAGACCTCGGGTCCCTCATCTTTGGTAGCAGGGTTTCCCCTCGCTGCTCTTTTTGTTAAAAAAGTTGCCAGTTGGTTTCGGTGGCTGGAATTTATTTTAAATATTACTGCTGTGAGTTGATGTACTAAAAAATATCTGAAGTCCCCCGAAGTGCAGGGGGGGGTTTATTTGTGTTGTCTCTCCCTCCCAGGCCCCGCTCCCCTCCCCCAGCAGCCGCACTACAAAGCGTGTTGTACAGGGACTCCATTAATCCTACATTTCCTAGATGGTATCTGAGGCACAGTGGGTTTCCACAGAAATTAATTTGTCCTGACAACAGGCCTAAAGATTGGAGTCCAGGGATCACTTGGCAAATTCCCTTTAAACTGAGCACAATAATAAACAGAAAGCTGATAACGACAGTTCTCAAAGACCACACAGAGGCCGGGCCCGAGCCGAGGGCTCGCCGTGGATCCGCCGGTGCCTCTGATAATGGCACCAGGGCTCAGCTCCTGATAGGAAAATGAGCCTCTGCTTTATGCACCTTTTAATACCCCAGCCCTGGGCAGGGCTGACTTCAGCCAGCAACCTGGCTTTTTAACTCCTGTCTACAACAACAAAAGTTCGGGACCGATCTGGCTCACACCGTTCTTATTTAATATTTGTGTCATGTTACACAGACTTTTTGTGTCTTATTTTAATATAGCTCTGCTTTTCTCAGTGCACCTTCCACATCTAAATTAGCAAGAGTCGAACAGTGGGCAAAGTAATATTTCCAGGGATGAGTCCAGAAAGTTCACCATTTAAATATATTTTCTTTGAGGCTGTGGCAGTTTAGGGTTCAATCGGCTCCTATGCAGTAATTCCTTTTAAGAACAGTAAAAAGCATTTTAGACAGAGTTATTGCTTGTTTGCTCAGTTTTATTTATCTTTGCCTTTGGTGCTTATTTAAATGCTGCTGTTTTCCCAAAGTTAAGGTAGGGAAATATATACTAGTAACAGTGAATAAACAAACATTCATTGGGTATTTTAGAGCTTGTCAAGATAAGAGTGTTTCAACCTCTGATATTCATCAATATAGAATTTAGAGTTTTGATGATAATTAGGATTTGTGGCGTGTCAGTAAACCTCTGCCAGCTGCATTTCTGGAAAAAGTAATCACAATATTAAGAATTGGGACTGATGGGGTGGTGTTAAGTAAGAGATGTGTTGCATAACTTTTCACTGCTTAAGTACACGGTATGGAATGATTTAAGTAACAAATTAAAAAAAGGAGGACAAGTTAAAAAGATGCGTGAAAAATGGATTTTATTATTGAAAGATACCTTGAAAGCAAAGGCTAATTTCACTCTCAGCATCCAAAATCTGAAATAACAGGCTCTTGACGCAGAGGGGACTGTGCAACTATGTTAAAAGGATGATCCTAAAGGTCTTTTCCAGCCTAAGCCATTCTGTGATTCTCTGAGGCAAGTGCTGCACTTGACAGGTATGGCTGTACCTAAACAGCACGAGGCACCTTTGATCACTTTTAATAGTGCAGATGTTTCTCTGAAGATGAAAACTCAGCACCTGATATATCCAAACTCGGTGAGCCTTAAACGCGGTGCCTCCTCCCCCTAAGGAAACTCTGCTGAGCTGGAGATGAGCAGCGATGCTGAAGCTGTGGATGGGTCGTGCCCAGGGAGGGCAGGAGCAGGTGGGTGATCCAGGTCCGTCCCCTCCATCCCTGCTCCCAGGGAGATGGCAGGATGCCAGCGGCGGCGTAGTTACGGGCTTGGAATGCTGTGCCCTTGGCGTTTGTGGTACAGAGCGTTTATGTACAAAAAAAAAGTTCTGTCTCACGTGCTTTTCCAGCACAGCTGATGCCAAAACTATCCCTGACTCTGATAAGGGCAGCAGCAGGTTTGTTATTTAAGAGCTTAACAAGCTGAGAGGTGGGACCGTCATCCTGCTGGAGAGGGGAGTTCGCACCCCACCTCCCCGCTGAAAAACAAACCCTCTTGCTTTCAGTATCGACTTTAAATTAGTTTGTACACCACGAATTAATCAATTACAGGCGCTGTATTTTGGAGATGAAATTCAGGACGAGCAGGGCAATTTGTATTTGTCACACCTAAAGGACTCTGTTGTGCCGAACCGCGAGGGATTTGAAAACAACTGGTTTTAATGCTCTCGAGCTCCTCTTTGCAGAGCCTAATGCAGGAGCAAATTGACTTGCTGTGCCTCTTAGTTCTGCAAAGGAACAAACCAAAATACTCCCCTCCACTTTTTTTGTATCCAAATCACTCAGTGCATTTCAGTGTACAAGCTATTAGTTGTTTTTTTTTTTTTTTTTGAATTTGGATCAAATCAGGCATTTTTCCCCCAGCAAATAGTTCTCTAGTGTGCTTTATACGTTTGATTCAAAGGCCTGTGTATTATTTGATGTTCTTAGGAGATAAACAATAAACTTTTGAATATGTTTTTTCCATTTGAATACAAGCCTAGGGATGCTTCACCCTGCATCCTAAAGCCTGATTTCCCCTGGGACTCATTATCATGCAGCTCACATGTTCAGTCACCTACACTGTTGAACTTACTATCAAATAACCTTCGAAATGTTACTAGTTATTACGTGTCAGAGGGCAGATTTATGATAAACTAACTTTGAAACAAAATAATGAATTCTCAGCGTTCTGTTTCCCGCAGCATTTCTGGTAATTTTGCTGGATTTAAATCTTAAACCAGTAAGTTGCCTTTTTCTCTTATTCTGTCATATAAAACAGCTCCCTCCCCTCATGAAATTTCTGCCTCTTTAAATATGGTTTACGATGATTTCAGCACTGCCTATAAAGAATAAAAATGAGAACATTTGTCTGGGAGCTCCCCAACTGCCCACTGGAGTTCATTTGTGATTAAACTTTCAGAGCTTTCTAACTTGGTGAAAGTTAAATTAAGTTAACCCTTAGCACAGTCCCCCCGTGTCCAAAATCCAGCTGGGCAATAGATGTTTGCAGACAGAAATATTTGCTCCTTGTTCCTTTTACTGCCAGTATTTTAAGGGTTTTGAGTGATGTTCTTGCATTAGAGTGACAAAAATCAACAGTACTTTCTTCTCAGAGAGCAGAAATGTGGTTTAGGGAAGAGCAGAGGGGTTTTCCAAGAGGATATCCTGAATTTCAGCCCCCAAAGTCCATATTTAGGGATCCAAATAATTGGCCAGTTTTCAAGAAGGCTGAGCATGACTCGAGGGGTTCTGTAGGCACTTGGCCTCTTTTAAATGGCAACAAGAGCCACCAGAACTGTTAGAGTAGAAAACATCTACAGATGAAATTTCAAAGCACACTATGTCAAAACTAAAGTCTGGCTAATTTGGAGAAAAATCGGCGTAGCTGCTCTTGGTGTCAATGGAGGTTTTTTGGTTGTGTCTCAGATGAGGATCGGGCAGATTAATGTCTGTAGGGTTTTCATCTCCTACCAGACGAAGTCTGGGCTTTGAGATATTGCTGATCTGTGTGGAAAGTGCTTGACCCAGGGTAGGTCTGTGAAGCTGGGGGTAGAACCACCATCTTCAGGGCTCTCTCTCATCTCCTGTGCTCCCCTCGCCGTGATTATGGTTGTACAAGGGCGTTTCGGGCAAAAGTTCCATATCAGGCTATCTATTAATATTTATGCAGCAACTCAGGAGGTAATGCATTGTTAAAATACAAGTTGGAAATGTACCAAATTTAATCACTTTTAGCACCAGAAATTATCTGTTTCTACATCAGATAGAAGGAGAGGGGGAGTTTCATTACAATATTCTATTTTTTTAACCAAGTTATTTGCCAGTTCTAACACGCCTTGAATTAAAGAGTAATAAATGATCTTGTGTAGTTGAAATTTTCAAAGGAATGCAAGATGGCTATGTGAAATTTAATGGGAAGAGTTAAAAAATATTTAGAGCAAATACCTACTGAGTCAGTAGGTCCTTGGACCAGCGGTGCCATGTCAGTCAGTCCCTGTCTTCCTGTGTAGGATGCTGCTGTACATGGAGACCAGTGGGATTTGCCCTTTGCTTCCATGCAATTCCTGCTGCCTAAATGTAGAAAGAATATTTTTATCACTGATATCACTTCATTTTTGCAGCTGTCTACTCACATCAGGTTAGTAATATAAACTCTGTCAAAGAGCAATCTCTCCCTTCCACAGGCTGCAAAATCCACAATTATTATTTAGAGTTAACCTCCTAGGAAAGTGTTCCTTATTTAAACTGTTCAAGCCCAAAAAGAATTGTTAGTTATTGTTATCTGAGGACCTCCTGCAGCCTTCCCTTGGTCAAATAAGGCTCCTTTTGTTTTCAGTGGGAGTTTTTTTTCCCCGAGACCAAGCTCTGAGCTTTCACGCCAGTAAGATAAATCCAGTGAAAGTAAAACATTAATTAAAATGTATTAAAAAAACCCAAAACAACAACAAAAAAAGAAAACATTGTAGAAGAGCTTGGTGCTCAAATAGAACCCTTTTTTTTTTCAGGTCACTTGGTTTTCTGATGTCATTTCTGGCAGATTCGTTAGCCCAGCTCCATCACGTTCTGCTCCGAGCGATAACGTGATGGGAGATGATCAAAGTGAGAATGCTAAAGGCTCAGGACATTTAAAAACTGTTCTATTCTGGAAATCCTTCTCAAACTATAAACAGATTACATTAAAAAATCTGTGTTACCCAACATGGTTGCTCATCATCCTTTTTTAGGCGGAACTATTGAGAAGTTTTTGGGTAAACAGCCTTGAAGTCTTTCTGACGGCAGGTTGAAAATTCCTCCGGAATTTTAGGCAAGCCAAGCCTCTCTGAAATGGAATGTAACCCATTTCTGCTGTTAGGTGTCTTGTTTTAATCTTTCTACTTGAAAGTGGTAAAGCATATGGGTCAGATCACCCACTCCTGCTAATGGACACAGTTCCATGGACTTGGGTGTCCAATTATGCCAGCTAAAGATCTGACTGTTGCTGGGTTTTATTTCCTTATTTTTCTTGTCTTCCCGATCTTTGACCCTTTATCAAAGGAATACCGTCTATAATATGATAATAATATGAAATTCTGAGCTCTCTTTCTAACATTATATCCCAAAGAATTGTCAAGATGCTCACCTTTGTGGGAAAAGCAGCTGATGAGCAGTTTCAGCCTCGTGATTGTCTTTTCTTGGCACAGGGAGGAACTTTGGTGCCTCTCCCTGGCCTTGCTGTGGGATATTAACCCTCTCAACATTTCCCTGAAACAATTTCTCTGTGGGATGAGTGGGTAAACAAACTCACTGGCAAGTTGACAGAATGACAGGAGGCCATTCTTCCTAATTTTAGTGCATTTTGGTGCTCAGGAAAGTGAGAAATTTTTGAGTTTTGAAGGGCTGCATCCCCTGGTGCTCTCGATCAGTGTGAGGATGGGGCTGGAGCTGGAGGCAGGAATATCCAGGCAGTGTGACCCCTCAGGGATGTATTGAAGCTACCCAGGGGTATAAGGAGGATTTAGATCTCCAAGCAGGATTTGACTATGTATTTTGATTTATGGGCTGAATACAAATGTGTGTTTTAAGGAGTCGTTAGAGTTTGTGATTTGAAATACGCAGAGAGCAGCTTTGTGTAGGAAAGGTGGGGGGGGCTCCTTGCACAGGTACACTTCTTTTTAGAGAAAATGGCAGAGAATTGTCTGTAGCAAGAAAACCCTTTGCCTCAGATGCTTTACACCAAATAAGTGATGGAGTGGTCAGGAGCAGGATGATCCATCACTCACTGTGATGCAGGCTGAGAAAGCAGGAAAAGAAAAAGAAATAGGGAATACCTGTGCTGTGATTCACTAAAACATTGAGTCCAGATGTATTTTTAATTTAAATTATTGTTGGTGCTGTTGGTAAGGCCATAAAAATGCTTGAGAATTCCTGCGGTATGTAGGTGCAAATAAAGAAAGGCACAGTGGGACAGAGTGGACTTGGCCAGAGCATGGCTAGAAACTGGGATGTACTAAATGTTGTAAGAGAAATACCACGACAATCAATTAAAATCTGTGGTGAGAGGTTTTGGCACCTCCCAGCCTCCCCACCCTGGTGCAGGTTGTAGCTCCTCTCCTTGGGTGGCAGCAGCAGCTGCAGCTGCTGACCCTCATTTGGTGCCCTTTGGCTCTGCCTTTGCTCCAGCTCTTCTCAATCGGGTAAATGCTGCTCTTGTTTGTGAGAATGGAAATCTGGAGCAGCCTCTCTGCCCTTTCTGGGGGTGATTCTCATCTCCTCCTTGCAGATGGAGCTGGGAGGTGAGGGAGGAAGGCTGCTCCTTCCCAATATCCCCACACCCTGCAAGCCCCAGGTGACTGTGCCAGCCACACCTTCAACCTCTGCGCATGTGAGAGCTTCTGTTGTTCTCTTTTTCCCCCTCTCATCCAACAGCACTTCCCTTCCCAGCTCTAACCCCAGCAGTGCAGGAACCCTGGATACAGCCCACAGTTTCTTTCCTGCACCTCATCACTGGGAGAAAAGGCTGCCTGGCCATGACAAACTGTGGCTGGCTCTGTGATTTGTGTAAGCTCAAATTTTCCACTAATTCACTTCTATAGGCTCGGTGGCAAACACAGCCCGGGGCTGCTATAAACCACTATAAACCACGCTGCTGTGGCCACAGAGGGCAGTGCTGCCAGCTGGGGAATCGCTGGAGCGTGCCAGGGCCTGGGGAAGGAGGGGAATGGAGCTCTTGTCACAGGAGCCGTAGTGTGGGAGCAGCTCCAGCCCTTCCACGAGGTGTTTCCAGCCCTGGCAGTGCCCAGGCAGCACAGCCTGGTCGGTGCAGGGACCCGCTGGGCAGGAGCCAGCACCGTGTCCCGGCCGCCACCCGGCTCTGGGTGAGTCCTGACTGCCTAAAACCAGCCACTGTTTTGGGCTGCTTGTTGGAAAACATCTTGTCTTGCTCTCTTTGCCTCTCCTGCAGCTTCCACCCACGGCAGGGCTTTGTTTTGTGCCAGGGTGCAAACCCACAGAGTTAATTTTCTGTATAACCCACCGATGGATGATTTCAGAGCATTTTCCTCTAAGAACAGCAAGAGTGGCACACGGGCTGATTCCCCAAATGATTGCTTGTCTTGTTACAGGGGGCTGTTGACCTGCTCCTTTCATGTTGCAAGTCTGCATCTAACTGCTCTCTTAATCCAACCTACTTCCTTCTTTTTAATGAAATTGTCCCTTTAGCCCTTTTCCTGGGCTGACTTTTCAACACTAACGTTAGAAACAGGCTGCTCAGTTCTTTCCTCTGCTAACATCTTGCCCAGAGCTAACTTGCAGCTTCACTCTGTCAGCTGTAAGATATAGATATACTGTTGTCTTAATTACTCATATTTCTCCTGCTGCTCATAATTCTGCTTGTTCCACCAAAGAGCTCTTCAGAGAGCTTTGCTGCTTCCCTTTCCCTTTCTTTGGGGGTTTAAAGGTTGTCAGATATATAAACGATCCTTGTTGCAGAGCTTTGGTGGTGACAGTGTCCTTTGTGGGGAAGATTTAGGGGGATGGGAGGACTAAATACGGATGCTTTTAGGCTACATCTCTGTGGAAGGAGAGAACACACATAGCACTACCTTGCCTAACAGAGCATCAGGGAGGGTGTTTGGCAAATCCCTTCTCTAATGAACAGCGAGGCAGCTGTTTCTTCTGCAGCTTAAAGTGTAGATGCTGATTGTCAGGAGAAGGGTTTTCTTTATCCACCACTGATTATCCGTGGCTGTATCTGGCTGACTGCTATTCCTCTAAAAATACTGTTGAAAAGGGACTGGACACTTAAAAAAAATCACTGCTGTACCACAGGGAAGCTTTAGTCCTTTGTGGTTTCAGCTCTCTTTTATGATTATATACCACTGTTTCTGTTATCTCTATTAATTAATCTGTCTGCCACAGCAAGAACTGCATGTTGAGTAATGTAGAGCAGCCTGACAACACGATGTCCATGGGTTTTTGGCAAAGGTTTGAACAAGTTTGGTGACCTTTGTGAGCTCTCCAGTGGGTTACACCTTTGGCCAAAGTCTTTCCCTCCTGCTATTTGGGGTCCACTCTCCATTTTAGCAGCCCTCAGGTCTGAGGTAGTTCAGTGGTAGAATATATCTTAGTATTCAGCTGGTTGTCTCAGTTCAGCTAGCTGACAGGTTCAGGACTCAGCACTGTGAGTTTATTGTTAATTGAATAAATTAGGAGCCTGTCAAACTGCTGTGGTTGAGCCTGTTTCCATCAGAAAGCTCGTGCTGGTGGAGTGACTGGAGGTGAGACTGGACAGGAGTGGGGCTTAATCCCCCCACTCCAAGTTTTGTTGTTGTTGCTTTTTATATATATTTAAAAAATATCTGGTAAAAATGCCGTGCAAGTATATAGGAAGAAACATTTTAACAGTAGAGCAGTGAGAGGTGACAACACCAAAGGTAGCACACAGGTTTAAACTGACCTAATAGCAGTAATAGGCAAATAAACAACAGGCTGCAGTTAGTTGTGACCAAACTCTTCCAGTATCACAGGTGTAACTAGAGAGTCTGTTAGGGGAAGCAAATGGAACTGGATGAGGGAAATTGGTGAGAGAAATTAGAAATAAAGAGGAATTTGGTTCTGTGTGGAGGAATAGCATGGGGAAAACAGCTCCTCGAGTCAGAGCTCTGCTCTTGAGGAGCTGAAAGGGATCAGAGGAGCTGTCTCAGATAAGTCAAGTTCCAGACAAGGTCACAGGAGTCAGGACACACGGGAGTGTCTCATTTCAGACCATCGTCTGTAGGAAACTCCGAGTCAGGGAACACCACTGGAATAACACACAGGGCAACACAGCCCCAGGACTGGACAAGGGGGCTGGGGAAGGTGGCCCTGATAAAAATCCAGGTCCCCTGGCATTTGCCACAGAGATTATGCAGAGCCAACAGACCTGTGGTCTGTGGTGCTCGGTGTGGGCACCTGCACCTCTCCCATCTGCAGGGTGAGCTCTGCCTGGGGACAGGCTGCCCCAGCACCTCATTGCCTTTGCAGAAGAACCAGCAGGGTCCACAAGAAGGACTCTGGGGCCACCAGCTGGATCTGGTGCTGCTGTGAGGGCTGGTAGTGGCTGCGGAGTGCAGGTGGTGAGCAGGTATTTGGCTCTATTTGCTCAAGGTTTCCTCTTGGAATCCCAGCACTGTCTCCTGAGAGCAGTTCTTAGGGCATAGTGGTTGGTTAAATTGGTGGCCATGCAGCTGCTTTGGCACCCAGTCCTCTCTGGCAGCTACTCCACAGTGAATAATTTCCTGCCCAGAGCCTCCTCTGCAGGGATGTTGGGCAAATGCATTGACCTTGTGCCTCAGCTCTCCAAATATAAGGATGTTTCCCTATTAGCTCCTCTCCACAAACCCAAGGGCTGTTAAAAGAAGTAGGTCTCGTGACTGTGTGGTACTTGGATGCCATGGTAATGTAATTAGCTGCACAGCAATCTTACTAAAAATGTCCTTGGTGGAGGAGAGGACGGGGTGGGGGCTCCTTTAGAGGAGGGATGTTAAAGGGGAGGAAGTTTCCAGACCTGTGGCTTCACCACAACTTGGCTGCACAGGCCAAGTCCTTCAAGGCAGGTGTGAACCCAGAGGTCCAGAGCACAAAGTTAGCTGCATTGTCCACGTGAGAGAGAATGCAGCACAAGCCATTAGCTGTGTTAATGGATTATGTAACAGCTTCCCACCCCCAGCAAGCCTTTGGAAATTTTTATGTGGCATCTCGGGCTAAAAACCTTTTTGAGCAGAACTTGAAGTAAACTCCAGAAAAGTATTCCTATTACTTTCCCTTTTTCTTCTTTTTTTTTTTTTTTTCCCTCTTCAATGTTATCTATGGATCCAGGAACTTCTGGGCTGCTTAATCCAAAGGAGAGGGACACGGGGTTCAGAGAGCCTCGCTGCAGGAAAGCTGTGCTGCTGATTAGGTTATCTCTGTTCCTCTGCCAAACCCTCAGACTTTGGCAACCTGGGTCAGTTTTTTTTTCCCCTTTTATATCCTTTAGGTCTTTTTCCTTCCTCTCTCAGCACAACCTCTGTGGCCATTTTTGCTAAATGTGACCCTTATTAAATATGAGGACTTGTATCACCATCCACAAGGCAGATCCTCCCAAGCTATTGAAGAATCAAAGAATTCCAGAATCCTGGAGTTGTGTGAAGCATTTGGAGTTAAACTTCAGCTCTGGTGAGGTGGAAGTTATTGTAGAGTTGTTTCACCAAATTCTGTTCTCAGCTGTATCGTCCAGTGAGGAAGAAATTAGTTTCTGTCATTTATGGTTAAGTCAAAAGCACATTTATGTAAGAGCTTATAAACTGTATTTTTGAGTGAAATGAAGACTAATAATAGTAATAAAAAGTAAGGTTTCATAGTGATATTTTTAAAAAATCAGGTCAGATATTGCAGTGATGCAATGGAGGGTGAACTGGGATTTGGTGGCGACTAGATGAATTTCTTTAAGTGTTGTTCTCCTTCACTTGAATTTTCTTGCACTTCAAGACAAGGCTCAACCAGCCATATTTTCCATCCTGATCTCAGCTCAAGGTGTTGAGCTGAGATTGGCTTTCTCATGCAAGAAAGATTGCTCTTTGTCACCTGAGTCATGGTTTTAAGGCAGGGAAACTGTTCCTCGGGAAAGTGGCATTTTAACTCCTGACATCTGGCAGCCTGAGCTTTGTGGAGCTAAAAAGAATCCTCCTTCACTGGAGTTGCTCAGAGTTTGCTCTGGGTTGCAAAAGTCTGGAAGGTCACCTTGATCACTGTGCATCAGTGTGGTCCTGACAGTGTGTTCTCCACGAGACAGCCCAGTGCTGGCATTTAATCCAAATCTGTTTAATCATATATAATCCACATAATTCAAATATAGTCACCGAGGATCCAGTTTTAGAGCTGTACTGAGGGAGGGAAATCTTGTGTTGTCACAAGTCCTGCTGACATCAGTGGGGTTTCTTATTGATGCAGGACTTAGTGCTGGCACATGCAATTCCAGCAAAATTTGGGGTTTAGCATACTTGCAATTTGCTGTATTTTAGGAATATGTTGCTTGGAGGTGAGTAAATGAACTCTGGGCCACATCTGGCAAAATCCCCGAGTTGTGCCAAGTGGTCATTCCAGGGAAAAGATATGCAATAATCTGAAATTATTTGTGATGCAATTAAATATCCTAAGGGTTTGACTCATGTTTTTGACTTTTCACTTTGGACTTTTTCACTTGATGCAAATTAAAAAATCCTATGCTCCCCCCCGAGGCTTTCTGTATTGGGTCAGAAATGTTTCAACAACAACAAAAAAGTAGGATTTGTCAGCATAAATAATAACACTGTGTTATTGCAGTGTTATTTTCATCTCCAAGATACCAATATCTGATCACACCCCGTTTGTTACTGTGGGCTGATGCCTTTGTAGCCCTGGAAGTAAAAAACCTGCTCAAACCACGGGTAACCAAACAGCTGAGTAATCCTGTTGAAGCCAGTCCATGCACCCATTAACTGTGCAAACTAATCCTTAAAAAAATGATGGAAAGGGCGAAAAAGAAAACACCACCTTTTCCAAGCCAATGAAACTCCAGATGTGCTTAAAGTTAAATCCTGGAATAAATAAATAGTGCATAATCTGAAAGGCTGGATTTCGCAGCCACACTTTGTTGCTTACCCAGTGAAACTGTAAAATAAGGTGAACTTTTTTCAGCTTGCAAACCTCTGGTGCATTTCTGCCTTCACTATTTTTTTTTCTTTGTGGCCATTTTGCAGTTTTCTGTGGATTTGTTTTGACTGTAAATAGGCACACACATTAGCTAAAGCCAGATAATTTTCTCCTGGCCAGCTTTGCCAGTAAATCACTGAGCTATGTAATTGGGTTTGTGTAAAATCATGCATTGTGAACTTGGGAATAGGTAAAACAGAAACAAGAAGTTGATTTTTGTAAATAATATAATTTTTTCATGCAAAACTTCTGTTTGAATGTTGTTTTTTTTTTAGTTCCCTGTCATGATCCTTCTTTAAATGTTGAATGAAAATCAAGCTACAGGATAAATCCAAGCAAAACTGGTAATAATTTCTGGTTTGGCTCGTAGGTGGAGTTGAATACAATGTGATTAACTACAAGCAATATGTTGTGAAGATGATGGTATTCAGACACATACCCAAACAATTTGATTCAGATAAATTGGATACAAGACTTTGACCAGCATGAGAAGAACAGGTGAGAACCCTTGAGACTGAAGCAGAAATAATCAGTATTTTGATGGTCAGGAAAAATATTGCTCCAGTAACACAATGGATCCATTAGAAACTCAAAATACTAATTACAATCTGCCTGAAGACTTATTATAAATGAAGTGGAGATAGAAACATGTTTATATTATGGGGAGGCTTATTTGCAGATAAGCAGGAAACCAGTCACACATCTTCACAAACATAATTTTAGCTGTTTTAATTAGCAGGTTTGCTTTGATTTAATTTAATTCAGCGACTCCTTCTATCTTTACTGACACATGTGCAAATCAAATGTGCTGCCCTGACTCCTGACACCCTGTTTCCTTTCTCATTTCTGCTGCTGTTGTTGTTGATTCTGGTGGTTTGTGGTGCAGTGAGGGGTCGGCCCTTCCCACCAGCGTGGCCAGCAGATGCAGAGTGGGGGGACAACTGCACCTTTCAGGGGGCTTTCTGCACCCCAGCACCCACTGATTCCTCAGGTGCTGGAAGCCAGGCTGTCAAAGGCCAGCACAAGCCCCAGCAGCCTCCAGTTTCCAATTCTATTAAGGGTTGAAATGACAAAAATAGGATTTTTTTGAGTAGTTGTGGTAAAAGTGAAGCGGGTTTTGTGGTTTTTTTGCTATAGAACAGACCCTACAAAGAAGCCCCACGTGTGCCTTTAGCAACTTCCTGCAGTGTGTGCATCAACTTGGGGTTGATAAACAGGCTTTAAAGCTGTCAGAATTCATCTATTTAATGTTTGGAGATTTGGTGGTTTTATTTAACAGGGAGAGTAGTTATTGACAGAATAAGAACACATAGTCCAGGATCAAATCATAACATTAATATACTGACAAAAAACCCCAATCTGTGTTGACTTTGCTGAGCTTTTTGTTGGTCTGAGGGCTTGGAACTGTTTTTTCTTCTTTATGTGACAAAAACAATTGGTAACACGCCAGGTGTTGTTCTCCCTTCCCTCTCCACCCCTCCCTTTGCAGTGTCTCACAGCTGTATGAGAGGTAATTAAAACAATCACTGAAATGTTTCAAAGCTGTTGTAGCCTTTAGTTGACTTTTAAAATTCCTGTTTGAAGAAGAATGGTAAAATTAATTTGTATCCGGCTCAGCAAAGTGCTCTTTACTTGAGCAACGGACTTTACAACATTGCCAACAAAAAGGATGAAATTAATATTATTCTTGCCTTTATCTGGGGTTATTCTGTTAACTGTTTTATAGTAGAAATTAATTTCAATATTGTACAGATGCCTACAAGTCATGAATGCAGCAGTTCTAGCATTCAGTCACACAGCTCTCCTAGTTCATCGTCGTGGGTAAAAATAAGAATTCAACGGGAATAAACTTGCCAGGACAATTAAATGATTCTGCCTCTAGATAATGGAAGGACAAAGTTTATATTCTTGGACTGTAGAATATGTAAGAGTGAAAAGTGCTGTTAAAGAAGTATTATGTGGTTGTTTTGAAAAGAATGGTAATTTTACAAGTTTGTCTTTCTACTGAGTAAGAAATCCTTTGGAGCCTGGGAAGCAGACTTTGGGATTGGCGTATTTCTGATGTGGAAATGCTCTGCTGTTTTTCTCCTCTATTTTTTGTGTTTCAGTTCCCTCCTTCAGCAGGGCTTTGGAAACCTTGTAATTCATCCCTTACCCAATGCTTGGTCTATGGGACAGGATTTTATCCTTAAAATAAGCTTCCTTGTAACGTATTCTATTTGATGCGTAAAACCCCTTAATCTTTACAAACGAGTGTGTTATGTCAGTGCAAAGGTGATTCTTCTCTCCCTTTGTGCCCTTCTCTCCTTTTCTGATTTGTCCCTCTTTGGGGGTTGGCACCTCCCTGGTATGGGCAGAGTGGGGGTAACAAAGGAAAAGTTGAGGAATTTTCAGGATGAATGGAATTGGTTCAGGCTTTGAAATGACTAATTAAAAAAAAAATGAAAAAGCCTTGTAGGGTGGAAGGTTTTGCATATCCCTCATTGGTGTGTGGGGAATCCTTGCCTGGTATATAAGTCAATATGTGGATAAAGAAAGCTTTTAAATTTTTCCTTATGAAAATCAGAGAGATACCAGTGAACAGGGTACAAACCAAAAATATCATTACCAGTAAATACAAATAAGGACTTTTCCCCATCAAATTTAAAATATATGGCTGTGTGTGCAAATACTTCCTATTGATAAATGACAGCATAACCTCTTCCACTTTTTTTTGCTCCTTTGTGAACATTTCTAAACCCTCTCTGGATGTTTCTAAACCTCCTCTGGATGTTTCTAAACCCTCTCTGGATGTTTCCAACCCCACACAAGTATGGCAAACAAATTTACAAACAGGGATAAAACCACGACTCAAATCCTCATCTGCGTCTTTGCATCAACACAACTCAACCTGACAGTGGATTTTTGCCAGGTGGAACAAAGAGCAATAAATTAGTTTTGAACATTTATGATCTTGCATTATAAAGACTCCAACAGACTGTGTTCAAAATCAATTGTCAGTGTGATGGGGGATTAATAACTGTGGGACCGTAACCTTTTCCGTATCCGCAGCCCGGGGAAGGGCACGTCTCAGGATCTGCTGCCATATTTCATTATTGCCACCTCTATTTGAAAGACCTTTTTGATGCTTAAAAAAAAGAGAAACAGATTAGTTTTTAGTAGTGCTGGATGAATAACTCATAATTAATAATTCATTCCGTGAATTTTCGCCTTTTATTCCGTAGGAAGAATGCAAAAAAAAAAAAAAATAGTTGTCAAAATTTTTCTGTTGACTGGTTGAGTTTTGGGTTTTTTTTAATCGAAAGTAGGAATCAGAATTCAGGGGGTGTGATGTATTTGTGATTGATCAGTCATGTGGTATTGGTTTAATTCCCCAATTAATTGAGGACAAATACCAGAATAAATTTCATGATTAAATGTTTGAAGAGAGTGTATTTAAAAAGCCCTTGCCACACGCAAGCCAGGCTTAAAATCAGTTTTTGAAAGGCCTCTTGAAAGTAAAATCCTGAGTGCACGAAAATGGTTGGGAAGGAAATGCAAACGAGGCAGGAATGTGGCCAAGCCAAGTTCACTACAAGTCACAAACGAGTTTCTGAGACTTCTACAGCATTTTCCAGCTGGAATTTTTCCTTCTTAGCTCCAGCAGCCACTTTAGGAGATAACTAGTAAATATTGGGGGTAAATATGGAAGCAAGGGAAATGAGAGGTTTATTGAGTTTCCTGACCTCCCCAGCTACTGTGCTGTGTTTTATGATAGTGAAATGTTTTATAACATTTTATAAATGTTTTACAAATGTTTATAATGTGTTGAAGCCACCTGAAGAATTGGCATCCTTTGGCTTTCTTTGCATCCCGCCCATGCCAGGCTGCCTGGCCTAAGAGGCATCTATGACTTCTCCCGCATTTTTTTTCATATATCCACTTTATTTTTCTTCCTAAATAGAGATAAACCAGTTAAATATTTCCCGACAAAATAACATGTGTAATCTCCAGGGCCGTGCATACCATCAAACTGTCATTTCCTTCGATTAACCTCCACCTGACCTCCCTCCCCGAGGCGCTTTCCGAGCCTTTTGTTCCCCCTTTTCAGCGCTGAGCTCTGTCAGGTGAGGGCATCTGTCACTCAGGAGCTGGACACTTCACTGGAGAACTCAGTGGAGATGCTGGCATGGAAAACTGGGCAGGATGTCCTGGATTAGACAACCCAGAGCTGGATGTGTCTAGAAATGCAGAGGAAGCAGAGCTTGGGCAAGCACAGTTCAAAGGAGCTCAATTTTAAGAGTCTGTTAATTGTGTTATGAATATTATGAAATATTTAAGACCAGAAAAGGTTCATGACTGAGACCTGCAGGACTTTTGTTGTAACTCCTTCGTGTTCTCAGGAAGAATTCTGAGGAGAATATAAGTCCTGCCAGGAGAGGATCAGAGTTAACAAATCACCTCCTTAAAACGGTAGAGTTTGGAAATTGCCAGGGGAATTTATTTTGTCATTTTGAAACCCAGCAGGTCTGTGTTTAACCTCAACTTTTTTTTGTGGACAGATAGCAAGAAAATGGAAATTAGGGAGACCAGCAGAAATAAAACTTTTCAAAATGATTCATGCCTATTAAAAGTATAGTTGATCTTAACTAAACTTTTTATGGATGGCGTTTTGAGATGCCTGGGACCTTTTATTTATTTATTTATTTATTTAATCCTGAAAATTCATTTAGGGTGAATAATACAGAACTGAGATATGAATTCAGACAAATCATCAAACACTGGGCTGACAGCAGTGAGGAGCAAACATGGAATCCATAACTTCTGCTTATGGAATAGAATGTGCTTTGGAATGATAACAAAGGCCACGTGTGATGAAGCATCTCTTCATCCCAACGTGAGCTGCTGCAGTGGCTCATGGTGGTTCCTGAGAGCTGAAACTCTGCCCCTGTGTTCTAGTCCTAATTTCACTGTTCAATCTCACACCTTTTGCTGACAGATTGAAAATATGCCATCAGAAGCCTCAGCATCACATCAGTTCCTCTGGTTGAGGATGGACTCATCCCTTAAATCAGTCTCTGATGAAGTAAATAGGTCAGGATTCCTCATCATTTCATCATCAGGCACAATTTACAGATCTCCTATGATTTTTCTAATTAGAATAATAGAAACATTTAGGTTGAGAAAGGCCTTTAAGATCATCGAGTCTGTTTTTTGCCCTATCCCAGTTTGTCCTTTTTTAAATTATCCCATTAAAGTTCAAAGAGCAGAGTCTATATATGCAGCATTCCATGATTTCTGCTCAACCCCCAAGATCATGAGACTTGTTGAAAAATAGTGAGTTTTAAAATAAGAAAGAACTGCACTTTAGTATTTTTGTGCAAATATTGAAGGATGGATCTATTCCTTCTTCCAAGAGTTTATAATCTATTTTTTAAGTTTTAATTCGTGCTGGCTTTTCCCCCCTCCCCATTCCAGTGGGCATGTAACATTTATAAATCACATGGAAGCAGATATTCCAGATGCAGAGAGATGTTGGTGAGAACTGCTGGGGCTGGTAATTCTGTACCAGCCAACAGGAGCAAGGTCCTGAAAAAATAGAACAAAAAAATAATGATATGATTTTACAGGGTTGTAAAAAATCCCAGATTTGGAGAAAATGTGACCTGTTGTCATCCCTGTTAAGGTTTTTGCAAACGATTCTCTAGAAAAATCAGCATTTTCTGTGAAATCCTCCCCAAAACCAAGCTGCTCTGCAGTGAGGGATGTACTCACCTGGTGTAGCGAAGAATTTAAAGGGAAGAACAAAAAGAAGCTGGAATTGCCTCAGGGATTGAGGTCAGGTGAAGGTTAATCAAAGGAAATGACAGTAAAATGGCATTCAGAGCTCTGGGTACATTTTTAATCATTCCTCTCTCTCTGGCTCATAAAAGACACGAAAGATGTCCAACTTTTTGCCATTGTGTTTAGTTAGGGATGGCTTTTATTTTTGTCTTGATTGTTTTAAAATAACCTTTCTTTTCAATTTCTCTTGTAGTTTTAGCTCCTGAAAACTTGCTTTGCAGTGCCTTAAAAATGTGTGTGGGAAATAGGGAATGTGTGTGGGGGGGGAAGAAGAATGTTAAGAAAAGGGAGTAATTTTCCCCAGAATATCTCTCCTTTTAACTTCTCCTTCTGAAGTGATGGATTTTGAAGGATTTCTAGAAGTCATGAGTTTAGGGAATAAATATTCAGAAAAGCTAAATATTCCCATTATTACTCAAGTACCAGGTTAAATGAAGTCCACGATTGCAACTACTGGAAACAAGAGCAGTTTTTTTCACAAGTTATTATTCTGTTTTTAAGTATAGATGGTTTGTATATTTTTTTAAAAAATATTAGAATAATCTTCGTGATTCCAATGAAATTTTGGAGTCGTGTCTTAATTTGCAGACTGTTGGTTATGTTCTGATTTTCTTTATGTGAAAAGGTCCTGACTGGGAACTTTTCCAAGTTTGGAGTTGTCACTTTGTGCCATTCACCTCAGATAACTTGGCCATAACTACAACAGGAACAGGAGCAACTTTATGTAACTTATAACAGCCTAAGGCAACTTTTAAAAAATGTCAGCAATGCATTTTTTTTTTCCCAAGTCTGTTTTTATAGTTCCCTTCTGCCCATAAAGCAGAGGATCCTAAAGGGTGGGGGTTAAACCCAAAAAGCTCTTAACTGAGGTAACTTGGTGTAGCATCTGTGTTCTTCCTGCTCTTTAGAGCATCCTTGAGCTCCTTGAGTGATGCAGTTAGAGCTGAGCTTAGGCAAGACCTTGAGCCTTCAGAGAGGAACATGTGGCTTAAAGAAAAGTTGTCTCTGCAGCCTCCTGTTTGAGTCTCACCATTGTGAGTTGTAGTAAAAAAAAAAAAAAGTGCATTTTTATACACATGAGGTGCTCCACACCTCGGGGGAAAAAGATAAATAGTCTGGAAGTCATTTCCCTGGGTGTTGTGCTGGTGTGGCCAGCGATTGCTACTGGAAATGTGGCACTTTTCCAGCAGATCCCACACAGCAAACGCTGCCACGTGGATGCCAGATGGGCTGTTTGCCAGGGAGGAGGAGGAGGAGGAGGGAAAACCCTGTCCACCCTGCAAACACTGCTGAGGAAAAGCCTGTCAGGGAATTATTGGTAGAAATTGGTCAAAAATGAGAAAGTGAAGTTGTTGGGTGGAGGTTGGGTTGAGTTCTCCTCCAGGGAAGGGAAGAGAAACACGGTGGGAAGGGCTGGGATCCACTGCTGGGAGTGCAGAACCTCCCAGCAACAAGTGCCTGGCTCTGCAGACACAGTCAGATGAATAACTCCAGGATTTTCCTGATTACAGGGTTCTACTGTGATTTTATGATCTGTAACAATGCCAACGTTGTGTTTATGGGGGGCATTTTCAACAGTGCTCAGCATCACCCTGGGCAGCAGCTTCTCTCACCTGTAACTCCCCCATCTTGTAACAATTCTGCCCTACTAATAGAAATCCAAATAATTTTTGGTGTGTCTTTGACAACACAGGAATATCTGGTTAAGAAAAAGAAGAGTAAAATGTGGGAGAGGCCATTTAAAATGAAAACTGAATACCTGAGGTGAAGGCAGAGTTACTTCCTGACAACTGGAAAACTATTGGACTTAGAGAATATGATTTTTCCACCTGGTTTGGTGGAAGGTGTCCCTGCCCATGGCAGGGGAGTTGAAACTGGATGAGCTTTAATGTCCTTTCCAAACCAAACCATTCTAGATTTTTTTTTTCACAAAAACATGACCTCAGAATTTTGCTGAAATAAATACTAAAGGATAATAGCCAAATCATATCTCTATTTTTAAAACATCCAATAAAAATATTCAGTCTATTATATATTCAGTCTATTATATAGACTGAATACCCAAATTTTTCAAGTACAGGAAATATTAAGTTGGTTTGAGCATTTTTATTCCAGCCATTTGGACCAGGTTCCAAAACAGAACTCATAATTTTCTTTCAAGGTTTCTTTTTAAAAGTGGCTGAATTTCTTTAGTGTTTTGTTTTGGTTTGATTTTTTTCCAATGAAGCAGAGTTGACTGGGAAAACTACCAAATCTAATGTTCAGTGGAAGAAATTGAGACTGAAATGAAATCTCCCAAGTGTGGTGTCTGAGCACATTGAATTGTACATTTTTCCTGCCTGGGCTGGTGGTCAAAATAATGGGGGCTGGGAGTGGATTCAGCCCTGCACCCTTGGATCATCCCAGGGAGCATCCTGTGCCCAAGGGGTGAGAGGACAGCTGGGATCATCACTCCCTCTCCTGCCCGTGGAGCTCATCCCACATCAGGGCTTCCTGTGGGGACAAGAGGTTCTCATGGGAATGTGGATGGATTCATGATTTTGGGAGTTTTCCATGTTGGAAAATGACTGTAAGATAAAATATGAGTATGTAGGGTTTCCCTGTGGGCAGAAAGTGGGGTCTGAGGGCAGCAAGTGGGGTCTCTGCTGAAGCTGAGCTAGAGGTAGTGAAGTAGCTGAGCTGAGGGGAAGCTCTGCTCACTGACTCACATTTTTGAGGCTGATTTTCACATCTTCTGCCTAATTATCAGCACACCTGCCCTAAAAGGAGGGGTTCAGGGTGAGGAACCTCATTTGAGCATCAAAAGAATATGATAAAACATGGTGGAGGAACTGATGCTTTTGCATTTCCTTTTGCTCTCTGTTTTTGGAGAGAAACCTTCTTTGTGAGTGTTCTGAGGTGATGTCTTGGTTTCTGCTGGAATAAATTGTTTGTCTCAGTTTGATCCCTGAGCCTTCTGAAAAAAAGTAACATGTTTTTATACCTTATTAGGAGCCTTGTTGAGTCCAAACCCTGGTAGACCTTTGCTGTGTGTGCAGGATCACTGCAGGTCAGGGATGTGCTGAGTACAGAGGCTCCTGTGCCTGTGGCACAAGTGTCCTGCTGACAAACAGAGGGTTCATTTCTGCTGCTCTCAGGTTTCCACCTCCATTTTCCACTCTTCCACAAGGATGCAGTGGTGCTTAGGAGAAAATTCCCGCTGTCTAATTTTAGATATCCAGTTTAGGTTGCTTCTGGCTGTAACAAAGCACAAGCTCTGCTTGCTGCAGGTCCAGAGTTGGGCTTTGTTTGCAGAGTCAGCTCCTTGCTTGAGCCCAGCGCTGGGTGAGCAGAAAGCACAGCGAGGAGCACAGCTCCACACCTCAGACAGGGCTCTTCCCCTGCCAGGGCTCCCACCAGGCCACTGGGCTCACACCTGAGCACCCAGATCACCTCCCACGTTGGGGCAGAACAAGTCATTTCAGGGCAGTTCATTTTTTTTCCTAAGGGTTTCTGTGAGAAATCCTCGATATGAGCAAGGTTTAAAAAAGAAAGGAGCCAAAGGCTTTGAAAACATGAAAAGCTTCCCACTGTCTCTGGGGTGAAGCACAGGTTTCACCAGGTGCCCAGTCAGTTGGGAATAAGCTCCTTGATAACCTTCTTTCAGCTGGGCCATCACTTCTGATGTTCTGCACCACTGGCTCTTGCAACACTGGAAGCAGCGAGGAGGAAAAATGAGGGGAGGTAGACCCCCTTCCTGAGGTTATTTGTTGTATCATCTAAAGTTAATTTAATGCTTAACACGTGCCAAAATGGAGGCAAACCTCTTCTGAGGGATTTTAACCTGCAAATGCACTGAGAGCAGCCACTCCCTGCCCCCTCTGCTGCTAAAGGATGGGCATTCCAGAACCATCTGGGCACAATCCTGTGCCATGAGCTCTAGGGAGACCTTGCTGGAGCAGGGAGGTTGGACCAGATGATCCCACCAGTGCTCCCTTCCAACTTACCCATCATTCTGCTTGTGTGGAGGAGGGCATTGACAACAGGGACATTCCTTTGCTGGGTTGGTTTAGAAACATGATCCACAGCAAGAGCTGGAAGGAGACACCTTTGCCATCAGGAATATTGTCCATCCCAGAACCATCAGAAATTCGGGACGGTTGCCTCCTGGGCAGCCCTGAGAGGCTTTGGGCAATCTGCTGTGCCCACCTGTGGTTCTTGGTTTAGAGAATGTGTCACTATTTTTCTCTGGCACCTGTTCAAAGTACTAATTCTGTGGATCAGTGTCTTTCAGATGAAGAAAGTGAAATCCTTTTCTGCCCCTGGTGCCTGAGTAAATTGATATCAAATACTCGAATGAAAAGACAACTCTTGTCAGCAGAGGCAAGCAACAGGAAAATCTGGGACAGGAGGTAACTTCATGATGGATTCTGCATCCTCAGGGACTTTCTGAGCTCTGAGGATTAATTTTCTACTATATCCACGTGGGGGGCTTTTCTTAAATACACTTTCACTAACAGCATAATACTTTTTTCAATTACAATATCATAAAATGCTACAACTTTTTTTGACATTCTGCCACTCAGAGGCCAAAGTTTTCATCACTGTGAACGTTGTTGCCCCCTTTTATTTTTCTCTAATGAAGCATCTTTTTGCTGCCCTACTGAAGTCATGTTTTTGTGGAGAAAGGCTTCTTTACACAGCTGGGAAAAGACCCTGGGAACTGTACTTCTGCAGTGGTTCATAGTGAATCCTCATTTCCATGAGAGATGGCTTGATCTGCAAGTCCTGATGGGCTTGTGAGAAAACTTCACCACAAGTGCCTCTTCTCATTATTTTAGTTGAGTTGGTTCAGTTTATTTTATTATCTATATTTTATTAGATTTACTTCTATATTATTTATTTTACTGTCTTTATTTCATGTATAGTAAGAATGCATTCAGAAAAAAACCCCAGGGTGCAAATGTACCAGAATGTCCACACTCTTGACTATGTGAGATAGAGCCAGAGCACCACAGAGCCAGAATTTCCTTATACTGCTCCTAAAAATGAATTATTCAGTGTATGACAGCACATGAGCCAATGGTTTATAAATAAGTTGGATTTGGGTAACTACAGGTTGCAGGAGAGTGGTCAGCAGCTCAAACAGTTTGGAGTTCTCCACCTTGAAGTGTAGAGGGTTGGAGAATAAAAATAGTGTAAGAGGTCTGAAAATTCCCTGAGTGCTAAGAAGAGGCTAAAAGTGTTGGTGAGGCTGTTTTCCCCTCTGGGGAGTTGGGTCAGAGTTGCCAGTCACACAATATCACTTCTGATGGAACACAGGCTTCTTCATCCTGGGGAACTAGCTGAACCCTTTGGATTTTGTTGGCCCCGAGGAGTAAGGATGCACTGACTTCACAGGGCAGCTCAGAATTCTGTAATTTGGGAAACACTTATCTAGTTGCCCCCAACTAGATTCGTATTTTTTATGGTTTTATGATTTTATAGCAAAATATATATATATAGCTAATGTAGAAATTTTTTTGTGATTTTATAACAAAATATTATTAAATCCAGAAGAAGATGGATTGGGAAGTTGGAGGTGATGTCTGTAGAAGGAGCTTGGGCAGATATGGAGTTGCCTGTGGGAGAACAGAGAATCCCTGTGTGGGCACAGGACAGGCTGGGACTGAGGGATCTGTCTGTCCCCCAGCCAGGACAGAATCATGGAATCCCAGACTGGTTTGGGTTGGAAGGGACCTTAAAGCTCATCCAGTCCCACCCCCTGCTATGACCAGGGATACCTTCCACTATCCCAGGTTCCTCCAAGCCCTGTCCAACCTGGCCTTGGACACCTTCAGGGATGGGGAGTCCACAACCCAAAGGATTGGGTCAATTGGACTGTGGGTATCCACTGGAAAACAGAGCTTCCCAGCTGCTTTCCCACACATTTTCTGTCTCCTTCATTGAGGAAAACAGGTAAAACCCTTTCTGACACACTGCCCATAAGGAACCACGTCAGCCTCTGTCAGTGCACAGAACATGAACTGAGTTAATCTCTGCTTCCTTCCTCACCTCCATTTTATAAATAAAATTGGAAGAAAATTATGGCCACAAAACCTGATTTCTGCCTCAGTTCTGGTCTCTGGTACAGAACTACCTGACAATTAATATTTGTGTATGCCTTTTGAGATAGCTGACCTTTGGGGAGTTGACAGAGCTATAATATTAGTCTTTGTGTGCTAGCCTGGCTTTTAAACTCCCTGCCTAGTGGCTGTAAGTTCAGTGGCTACAGATCTGAAACTTGATTTCCTCAGTATAGCTGCATTAGCATTCAGCTGTGGGTATGTAAGATAATAGTATTAAAAGCAACCTTCCATCCTGTTGTCATGGATGCAGCACAGCCCAATCCTGGGAGCACTATACCACCAGTCTTTGTACAATCTCATTTTTATCTACAAATTTTGATTTAATTACAGCAGAAATTCGGCAGTGCTATATAATATATGATTTTATTTTCCATTCTAAGCATTAAAATGTAAGAATTGAGCAGCTCGTGTTCTTTGTCCGGTGCTCCTTTTTTTTTTTTTTTTTTTTTTGCATTCCAAGTATCTGTCAGTATTAGTTATGAGACTGTGTGAAATAAGTAGCCATGAAAGATGCCTGCTTTTATGACAGAATGAGTGGTTTCATGAATTTTAAAGGAGCACATTTGTATTTTCTCTTCTTGAACTACATGGGCTACTCGCAAATATGACAGAAGATAATTGTTGGAGGAATTATGATGCCTTTCAAGATTTTCCAGGATATTACTATTTTCATAATCTTTCATTTATCAGGTGCTACGGTTTGATTTATTTATGTATGTAATTTGGAAATTAAAGCACTCCCACTCTGTCAGCACAGGTACATGTTTTCTTCGTGGGGCTCGTACTCCTGTGAGCGAAAAATAATGAATGTGCTAATTTTTTTGTCAGATCCTCCAGAAGCGTGTCAGGATCGGAGAGGGGACTCAGGGATTATCCTGGGCCACGTGAGACAGTGTGGAAGGGCTGGTGCCTCCGGATGGCGGGAGCGGGGATTTCAATCTCCAGCACCAACTGTGGCACCAGGCAGGGCTTGTGCTCAATTTGTTAAGATTTAAATGAATGCATTGTTAGCAGGGATTTTGTGCGAGTGAGTAAAGGCTTGGAGCCTTTAATTGACTAGGAAAATCTTTTTAGTTGTGATTAGAGGGACAGATACTCAGCTGGTGAGGGCTGATGGTGCTCCATTGAATCAATTTTCATACCCTGTCTGCAGTCAATGGAGCAGGGCTCGTTTATAACCCACTACCTGGCCTGTTATTGGAAAAAAAAACCCCCACATTTCAAGCCTGATATCTGACTGGTACAGTAACCTTTTATCAGGGAGCTGCTTGGCTTGATTTAAAAATATGTATCAAAATCTGTGGTAAAATCCTTGAGTTAATAAATTCAGTGGCATGAGCTGTTTTCATTTGGGTGGGAGCTTGAGAGTGGATGGAAACCTCTGGCTGTGTCCTATTTGCTTGAAAGCAGTGATAGATCTGCCATACTTTCATATTTAGCATAAGGTTGTCTTCTTAAAGACCAAAATGAAGCATGTTTATATCTGTATGAAACATCTCTATATCTGTATGAAACATCTCCATATCTATATGAAGCATCTCTATATCTGCATGAAGCATCTCTATATCTATATGAAGCATCCTTTAAAGACTAAAGGAAGCATCTCTATGCCCCTTTCTGTTTTAGCCTTGAAGTATTGGTAATTTTTTTCTCTTGGTAATATTATCTCGCTTTCCATCCTGTGATAAATGCATAGGAGGGTTTTATTTTATGGTTAAAAGAAAGAATTCTGAATATCTTTATGTATTAAACTTGTCCCTAACATCTGAATATTATCACTGAAAATCCCCTCTCGAAATTCTGTGCACGCCCATAATTAAACTGCTCTGAAAGGTGCAGTCAGGAAAACCAGGCACCAACATTATGGAGTGAAAATTAAAGAGGCAAAACATCAGAGTGTCTACTGTATGTGCCTGCTGTTAGACACTCAAGCATGGAGAACAGGATACACCTCCATGGATGGATAGTTTTCCTTATTAAAAAAACACAGTAGGACTCACAGTAGGGGAACACACTAAAACAAGGCTTTGTAGTAATTTCCTTGAAAGAAATTTCCCAAGATAGCAACTTAAAAAGCTTTTAATCTCACGACTGGCTGTATGGTGAGTTTTACTGGGGGTGGTATAAAAAAGTCCATTAGGGTACAGCTGATCTGGTAGAGCTGGTCTGAAGCCTCTTCCTGCCCCAGAAAAGGATTAGACTTTCCTTGCACCAAAACAAGGGTTGAATAGATAGATGTGACTCCTGAATACATGTGTCCAGTTGGAAATTATGTGGGAAAACACAAACCTCCTTCAGCAGCTGAAACACTTGACCAAACTTGGTACTTTGCGATGCATTAGATCAAGGTTTCTTCTCCAGATCTAAATGTGAAACTGCTGTCACTCGTGATTTTGAGCTGATATTTTACTGTGGGTCTCTGGGCACTGTCTTTTAGCACTTGGGAGGAACATAAAGTGTTTCTCATAAATACCTGAAGAAGCATCTGATGTGACTGTGTCCTGCAGCAGCTCCTTGTGCTGTGACACTCCAGGAGCTTCCTCGCTGGACTTTGCCTGTTCTGTACCATCTATTCTATATAACTGTTAGACCTCTAAGTAAAAAAAACAACAACCCAAATCTGGATGAATTCCCACTCAAACATGCTGGAAGGCTGCCATGTGTGTTATAGTTATAAATTTTAAACCGGTGTGTCTGCTCCGTGCAGCTCTTGGTGCCCCTGTAGGTGTTGAGGGCCACCCTCTGAAATCCTGGGGCTCTTCCTTGGCCACCTCCTGCCCTATTTTGGTGCTGTGACCAGAGACAGGTGGCCCCAAAAGTTTGGTAGAGGAAGCTGGAGGCTGTAGGTGCAGCAGGAGCTGCCCAGCCAATGTGTGTGAGCGTCGGCAGAGATTTAACATCTTGTACCTATCTTGTGTCAGGGAGCTGAGAACAGGGAAGGAACATGTCTGATAATGTGTTTCACATTGAAATAATTAAAGAGAATTGTTGCTGGAGGGAAATATGCCTTTAAAAATTAACCCTGACATCTCTCTGACAATTCGGTGTTTTACAAGAGATCCTTTTTTCCCCTTCCTTCTTTTTTTTTTTCCCTTCTTTAGTCTTACTAAACTTGATATGCATTTTTCAGCACTTTAGAAAATGCAGAGCCTTTGAAAAGTTCCCTGTACAAACAGCCTGTACTTCCAGGAGCAGCCCCATCTATTTTCCACTGAACTACTCGCAGGACTGATGTTTCCAGGAACGGGTCTGAAGTAAATGACACGTTCTGCAATGCCTGGAGCCTCTGCTAGTTATTATTGTTTGAATCTATCTCTTGATTGCATATATTGCAGTCTTCTATCACACAGGGAGGCACTTTGGAAATCTCAATGTTGTTCCTCAAATAGCCATGGAGCAGCTAGCTGTTTTATTTCTTGTGACGGGGAAAAAAAATTCTTGGAAATTGAAAGTAGTCATTTCCATTAAGCACTAAAAGTTCAAAGATGTTCTTTTTGATGGAGCTGGAGTGTTCGAAAACAAATGGGAACATCTCTAGGAACAGTATTACTTACTTTTTAAAATTCTAGATGTGGCAACAGCAATTATACTCATGTTTTTGTCATCTGTAGAAAGTTAAATATACAAGCAGATGTCGGTGTTCAGGAAGTTTGAATTCATTGTATTGTGGCTGTAACACCTATTTACCAGTTCAAGAATTGTGCAACTTTTTATTGAGGTGAATCACTGTATTTTCAGTTCTGCATTTGATCATAATTTGTTGGTCCAGGGATAGGCAATGTGGGATTTCTCTCACTTTGATTATTTCCTCGCTAATTTGAAGGTGGATTTGAAGGTTGTGAAAGCGTGGATGAGGTGGCAGGATTTGTGCCTGATGCTCAGGCTGCTTCTCCTCTCTTTGCTGTGGCTGGAGCTGCCTCAGTCCCTGCATGTGCCCGGGGGGAATCCGAGCCCGTTATTCCAGCCACGATGGCTTGGAATCTGCACTTCCCTGGCCTGAGGAGAGGCTGAGGTGCTGCTCAGGCATTTCTGGCTTTCAGTTCTGCTGCTCAGAAAACAGACATGCAAATTGTCCTTCAGATGCTGAAAAGTTGGGGTTTTTTAGGGTTTTTTTCCTCTTTTTTTTCTTCTTTTGAATTATGGGCGACCTCATGAGAGGCTATCACAGTACGATGTACAGGAGCAAGCATATACTTTAAATTCATATTTTTAATTTAGATTCTCAGGTTGCAGAGCAGATTCCTGGCTGACATACTCTCTGTCCTCTGGTGCACCCCAATTTGGTGTAACTGGTCTACAGCAACAGAGAATTTCCTTGCAGGAGCCAAACCCTCCTTCATCCCTTAGTCAGGGGGAAGAGATTCAGCCCCATATTTCCTCTTCCCCTGAACTTTTAACAATTTGGGGATCTTGGGGCTCAATCCTTCACAATGCTGATTACCCCCATGGGTGCTTAAATCAGGATAACTGAGGGCTTGTGATGCTTCTTATGACTGGGAGCTTTGTTAGTTAAAATTTTAAACACAAAATACTTTAAAAACACTCCTCAGAAACATTTTTCTTGGCTTGGGGAATGATTTTAGCCCTTTTTTTATAAAAACAGCAACTGCAGAAGTATCTGTTAGCTGCTGTGATGTGCTATAAACCTATCTGTACACAACATTGCTTTTTGGCTATTAGAGGCTCATTAAAAAAATTAAAGTCCCCACAATTTACAATATTTTCCATTGAAATAGCATGTTAACACATTTCTTTAATCAGTGTGTAACTGTCAAGGGAAAGAACAATTCATCTAGTATATGCATGCATTAGGAAAAAAAATTATCAGATTTAATTTTATTTGTTTTATATTCAGGGCTTTTTTTGAAGGAATTCCTGCAGGGAAATGGTTAATCTATTTTTAACTAAAGCTTACTTTTGTAATCTATCCAGTGCTTAGAGTTCTGTCATTGATCTATGATTTATGTGATTTAAACCACCTCTTGGCTGTAACATTGGTTTCTATCCAAGATGCTGAGCTGAATACTAATTACGAGATCAAATTTATGCTGTTGGGCTGAGCAGCTGAAGGAGCTTTCCAGGCAGGACTCCCTTAAACCAAGCCACCATTGAGCATTAGTGAAATATTTGGTGAGGGGGATGGGAAAAAAAAAAAAAAAAGCTGGAAAAGGGGAAAAAAAAAAAAAAGGCAGGAAAACTGAAGTGTCCTTTGCAAGCTTTATTATTTTCAGTTCTCCTGCCCGAGTGTTCAGTGCCACGGGCAGATATTCGGTGTGTGTGAGCCTGTGAATATGCACATGGGGCTGTTTTTCCAGCAGAATCTCACTAATTCACCCTAACGATTGGGAAACCCACTGAGAGAAGCCAAATGGCACGAGTGAGCAAACAAATAAATATGATTGAGGATGTTTTATTCTGAGATGTATTTTCTGCCTTTATTTTGACAAGTATCACGTTGTCAGAATGATTTATGGTATTTCAGAGCGTACCAGGAAATGCACTGTAGGATGGGTTCTTACAGTAAGAAAGTCTTGGTAACAATAGCTTTGCTTTACCTCTCCTTAAGGCATTTTTTTGCTGAGAAATAAGCCAAACCCACCAATTTTATAGAAAACACAGGTTTTAGGCTTTCCTTCAGTAAGAATCAGTAACGTTCTTCCATTTACCTGCACCACCCTTGCAGAAGAGGTTGGGATGGCAGCAATTTTCTTGGGTATAGGGGGGTCAAAACATGTGCAAACAGCTCGGAATCCAAAATCCAGTCAGAACAAAAATGAAATTTGGAACTGGAATTTTATTGATTATAATAGTTTTTGAGAGAAAACATGTTCTGACACATCATCTGACTTTCACCTCTGTTGGTACAATGTTGAAGTGTTTCATTTTGGCGATGCTGAGATGGTTTAATTTGTTCAGGGTTCATTTTAATTAATTAATTAATCCTTTTTGTGTTTCCCATATGCTTTGTCTGGTATTTTTTTTACCATTTTCAGCCTGCCAACGGCGTATCATTAAAACACAACATTTTCATAAAATGTTTACACAAATTCAGTCTCATCGAAATCTTTTCAAGCACCTTTCAGATCTTTTAAGAATCTTTAGCCTTCTGAACCGGGGAAAACATTGGAATTTCTCACAGAGAAGGAATTCTGGGTTGTGGCTGTGGAGTGGTGTGTTCTGCCCTCGGGGCTTGGGAAACGCAACCTTGGCCAACGGATTAAGGTGTAGGTGATGTCCTCAGGCAGATCAGGGGAAGGATTGGGATCCTGTTTTGTTTTCCCTGTGTTGCCATTGTTGTCTGGAGCTGGTTGGAGGGGCTGTGTGTGCTGACACCCCTCCCCTGGCAGAGGTTATGGAGCCAGCAGGTCATCCCGCTCCGGCCGCAGGAGGCCCTTTAGTGGGGAATTAGTTTCCTTTTATCCTTATTCTTGCTCGCTTTAAAAACAAAACCCAAAGCAAATAATAAAAAAAAAAAAAGAGAGAAAAAAACAAAAACCCAACCCAGAAACAGAAATAAAACAAACAGAAAACCTTGAAAAAGTTTCTTCCAAGGGCAATTTTAAATAGCTACCTTTGGTTGTGTGTCTATTGCTTGTGATCTTCCTCATTTCTTATTTCTCTCATTTCTAATGTGGGGAAATTAATATTTCGGTTAGATCCTTTTGCCTTTTAAACTGGTATTATTTATAGTCCACTCGATGTCATATTGGCTTTTTAATGTGCATTGTTACAAACCATTTGCAATGAAAATAATCCCCATTGTGTACATTCGGGGAAAAGTTTCTGAATATCCACATGTACACGTGATACTGGATGGGATGAGCCTGGGGACAGTTTTGTTAAGAGGAGCCACAGTTCCTGAGCCCATCTGTGTGCTTTGTTCTCCTGTGATGCCCTCCTTACCCACCTCCCCTGTACCTACAGTAGGTTCATCTCTAAACACTGCCAGACGTAAATGCAATGAATTTCCTTGCAGTCTTAAATCTGCAAAAATTACTAAAAATCCTGGAGGAGCCCAGGAACACTGAAGACACCCCAACATCATGGCTGTAATTGCAGTCAGGTCACTTTGGCAGCTGACAGTAAGTGCTGGATGTGACACATTCCCTCACTGCTTATGCGGGGAAATAATTTGCACCATCAGTGATGTTGTTGATCTCGAGTGATATGAGGTAAAACAACAGCAGTGAAGATGGGGCTGGAGTTAATTGCTGTCACGGTCTGAGGGACTTCAAAGGAAGGATTTTACCAGAAGCCTCATTAAATGGGTTGGATATTTTGCTGTGCTGAACAGGTGGCTGAAGTGCTCCAAAGGGAAGGGTTTGAAGATGGGAACCACCTCCGGGACTCTCCGTACCCGTGAAGCTGCCGGGGGGGAGAGGAGCTCCAGCGCCAGGGATACCGAAGGTGGGCCAAGGGGTGTCCGTGGGTCAGGGAGGGGTTTGGGAGTCACAGACCCCCAGATACCCTAGTGGTATCCAAATCCTGAGCAGGTGCTGCTGTTTCTTGGAACCACTGGCTCGTGGGACTGGGGCTGTGGATGTCACACGGGGCTTGTGTGGCCTCAGGATGGTGGTTGTGCCTCATGGCCACGGCTCTGGGTGCCAGGGCAGCCTTTCTGCCCTGCACCAGGGCTTGCTCTCACCTCCACTGTGCCTCTTACACAGCTTTTACAGAGCAAAAAGTCATCGAGGAGGAGAGGAGTCCTCTATAAAATACAGTATAGTAACATTCTAGAGGAAACACATACAATATTACATGTGTATATATATATATATATACACTAAGTGTATGTTCTGCTTTTCCTTTTCTTTCTTTGCAGAAGAACTGTTAAATTAACAATTGTGGCTTTGACAATGATCTGTGGGGGTTTTCACTGAAAGTACAAAAACTAAAATCACAGTGATTTAACATATAAATGTATATTTAAAATGTGATTTCTGCCTGCTGGATAGGTAGATATTGTGTATACCTTCACGTATATATCAATAGTACAAAAGGGAATTTATTTCCTTAGTCATCATAAAATCAGAATAGAATGGTTTGGGTTGGAAGGGATGTGAAAGACCATCCCACTGCACCTCCTGCCATGGGCAGGGACACCTTCCACTAGCCCAGGTTGCTCCAAGCCCCATCCAGCCTGGCTTTGAACACTTCCAGGAATGGGGCAACCACAGCTTCTCTGGCCAAGGGAATCATGACAAGGGAAATTCAGGTTTCCTCTATCTCTGCTTACATAGGAATGCTCACTAATCCCATACATGTAAAATGGTTTGAAGAGTAAAAGGTTTTAAGACAACTCAGGCTGCTGAACATCCAAGAAGAGAAAGACACCCCCCTCCCCCCCCATAAAAATGGGTTGTTTCCCCTTGGGAATCTATTTATCAGCAGCATGAAAAAAATCCCAGCAAACAAACATCAGAGAAATCCAAACCACAACAAGGCAAGATTTGGGAGTAGGAGCCCCAGAAGAGGTCATGTGCTTTTGAAGCACTGCTGGGTTTTCATGGAAAATGGATATAAGATACAAGTTATAAAAAAGAGTAGGAACTCTGTAATTTCTGCAAACCAGTGGAAATTAATAAAACCCAGGGCTAGCTATTAGATAAACCCGAGCAGACAAAGTGTGGGTAACTATCCGTAGAGGGGCTGACATGATGAATGATGATGGATCCAAACTCATCTGAAGTTCTTTAGGAATAATAGCAGCCTCAAGTCATTTCTGTAGGGTACCTAAATGTGCCTGAAACACAACAGTGTATTGAAGGTTGCATATTATGCTGAGAATGACAAGTATTTATGATTGGAAGGTCTCTGGGTTGGGATTATCAGTTTTTGTGTATCTTTTCTCGGTTCTTTAATCTTTGATTTAAAGACCCATCCAGAGATGATAAAAAAGGGCTGATTCCTAGAATCGTCCCCCAGAGACAGTAAATACCCTCTTACCTCAAGAAAATCAGCAGTGCCTGGTACTACACAGGTGTTTTTCTTTTGGAATAAGGAATGTCCTCCTTGAGGAAAAGCTGGGAAGAGGCACCTCAATGGCAGGAAGGAGGGTGGGTGACAGCTCAGCTAAGCTTGGCTCAACTCAACTCCTTCCTAGGAGTGGGAAAGAAAAATCCTACTGTGCAGTGCCAGTTAGGTCCAGTGAGTTTTATGTAAATGCAGTTGCAAATGTTGTTGAGTTTGTTTTTTTAAGTGTTTTTTTTTAATTTATGGTCACAGCACTCGTGGTTCAATGTGGCAGCTGAAGACAAATAACAGGTACAAGTGTAAAGAATCGACAGAAATCTGTGTGATCACGAGGGGGATGAAGTGGAGTTTTAGAAGCAAAATGCTCCTTCTGCAGAACTTCTGCCTTCCAGTTGTCTTTGTGTCTCTGGAGTGTTGTCACCTTGTTCCAGCGAGAGCGAGAGATTTTGATTGCAGGTTGTTCTGCAAGCACGACAAACACAATCTGCATTTGTCTCAGCTTTGGAAGGGGAGAAGCTGTGCAATGCACAGATTGATTTGCAAGACCTTAAGGTTTCCAGCTTTCCCTAACCTTTGCTAACAAACTGCAGCAATCTGTTCTTTGAGCGTGTTCCTCCTCCTGGGTCTGTAAGAGCCTTTGAGACAGAGCTCATTTTTCCAGCGTTGACTATAGAGATTTGTGATTTTAGATGTGAATGTCCCTTTCTCAACCCTGCTACCAGTGACCCAGTGCATAGTAAGTGTCTCACATTATAAAGTGGTTATTCACAGAGGGCTCTGACCAACGCTATCTGGAGGGTGGGAGATGCTTTCCCGGCAGTGGGATGTGGATGTCGTGGGGCAGATCTTCAGCCAGGAGAAAAATCCTGCTTGGTCCTGCAGCTCAATGGGTGTCTGTTAATTCATGTGGAAAATTCGTGACCCCAGGGAGACCACAAAGTTCAGTGTCCTTGAGTGAGGGCCACACTTTGCAGTCAAGATCAAAACGTCTTTCTTCCCAGAGTTCCCTTGAATTTGGATTTTTCTGTAAGTCCTTCAAATTGTTTTATACTGAAACCTACAGTATTATTCAGGAATGGATTATTGAGGAATGATCCATGTGTTCTCCCTTACTCTTTTATTAGGTTATTGAATCTCCATACCCCTTAGGAAGATGGAGCCCTGAGATCTCACCTGGGTCCCCTGCTCATAGGTTGCACTCATCCTGTGTGGAGGTTGAGCTCTGGTATGGCCATTAAAAACTTCAGGACTTCATTTGGTTATCCTTGAAGAGCCTCTATCTCTGATTTTCAGTTCAGTTACACCAAGTTTTTGAGGAAACTCTCTCAGTAGAAGGATTCTGGAGGACAGACAAGGGCCTGGTCTGCCTGTCAAGTGTGTGCTCCAGGCACTTTCCTCTTGTGTTTCAGTGGGAAACAGAGAGGTGGGCTTGCCCTGTGCTGCAGCAAACCCCCTGAGCAGAGGATTTGCAGCTCCTTGGCAGCTCCTTGGCAGCCAAGACCCTTGAGGCAGTGCAGTTTTCCTCCTCTCCTTTTCAGAGCAGCCAGGTATTTTGAAAGATGAATCATCTGCTGGC
The DNA here is from genome assembly GCF_003945725.1 of Corapipo altera. NCBI lineage: Eukaryota > Metazoa > Chordata > Aves > Passeriformes > Pipridae > Corapipo > Corapipo altera. The sequence continues at coordinate 499,410 of NW_020884891.1, read as the reverse complement.
ACAAAATCTTTCATCCCTTTCTACAGGGGTGTTTGTCTTCTCTTTGGGGGATCAGCCTGCAATTAAAACTGTGGCTGTTGTTCACCTCTCAAGGCACAGGGAATTAAAGCAAACAAACCCAAGAGGACAAAGGGCTGTTAAGAAGAGCATTAACCTGGTGACAGTAGTGACATCAGCGTCACTTCTTGGTTATGTCGGAGGTGGGTAGATGTGTGAAGTTTTGCTATTGCACCAAAATGCCTGTTTTCAGCCAGGGAACAAGCCTTTTGTCCATCATTCAGACATCTCAGAGGATCACCATCTCCCTTTTTAGCCCTTGGTCCTGATACCATCAGTGCTGGAGGTGATGGCAGGCGTGGAGGGCAATGCCGTGGGGCTCCCTCACTCCTGGCTCATTACACCTGGTCACTCCACCCTTTAATCCAATCACCAGTGCCCAAGTGCAGATGTGTTTCACAGCTCTGCCATGTTGGCGTGAGTCTGTTATTTGTGTGTGTAGCTCTCTTGTTTATTTATTTATATTTCATGGATGCTTAAAAATGTATCTTGGAGACTTTTCCCCTTTCCAGACAGCTTCTCAACAAGTCTTCTACTGGGCAGTCAGGCAAAGTTATCTTTACTGCTGTGGATTTTATCAATTCAAAATGTAAACAATTAAAAAAGAAAAGGAGTGGTTTCAGGCAGCAAAGTGGCCCTTGAGCACCTCAGTCAAGTGTTGCTTTTAAGTGCTGAATTTTTAACTCCTTTTTTTTTACATTATTTTCTTCCACTTGTTGCTTTATGTGAGTCCACAAAACAGATGAAACGAACTACAGAGGAGGAAATGTGGAAGTTGTTGGCACATAAAATGCTGTCAAAGGCAGAAAGCAGGCAAATGGACAGAGGTTTAGTATTTCCCTGCCCATCCCTTCCAATCTCTTTGGTTAATAACAACTTTCCTTATTACATAAAGCAACTGCAGATCTAGAAATCAGCAGAAAAACCTAAGTTTGAAAATTTGACTATTCAAGGTGTGATAAAACTTCCCTCTTGAGAAGGTCTGTCACCTTTCATTTGACTTACAAGTGGTGTCCCTCTGGAAAGGTGCTGGGCCATGTCACAGTCCTGAGCAGGGAGTGTTATAAATATTTGTGAGTTATTGGGGAAAAGATTTGTGGGTGGTTGTTCACAAACAAAATCTATTGCTCTCCAGAGGAGGGAGGGGAACCTGCTCTCTGCTCTGCACAGACCCTGGGGTGGAAACCAACCTCTTGTGTGCTGCTGACTCCCCACAGAGGGGTTTCGCCCCCACCCCCCGTTGTCCTGGTGGTGACAAGGGCCACCTGGGCCACCTGTGCTGCCCCTTTCTCTCCATCAAGTCCCTTCTCTGGGTCAGATTGAGAACCTGAAAGCCCAGGTCTGTTCCTAGCAGTAAACCCATCAATTATAAACCCTGTACTTATCTGAGAGCCATTTGTGTCATTAACAGTTGGACTCAATGATCTCAGAGGTCTTTTCAGACCTAAAAAAATGATCCTATGATTATTTGATTAGCAGAGTACTTAGAACCAATCATTTTAGCTAGAAATACATAATTACCCTTTCCCAAATCTCATCCCAGTTCAGGTATTCCCTCTGGAATGCTCTCCAGGTCTTTCTCCTTTTCACAAGTAAGAAGCCTCATTTCCAAGCAAACACCAACACTGCTGTCTCTCCCAGTTTACCCTGCATGATGTATTTTCTAATTTGTGCTATTTTGACCTTCTCCAGCAGAAGGTGTGGTAGCCCTTCAGTGGAGCACTGTGGAAGTACCCTTGGGTCCTTCTCCCTCAACCAATGAGTGCCCTGCTTCCTTTTCTGTTGTCCTAAAAATAAGAATTACATTGCTCTGTGCAGTCACATCCCTCGGTCAGAGCTTCTTGAAAGCAGCAGGCTGTACTGGAGAGTCAAGCTTCCTGGATTCCATTAACATTTTGTTAATGAAATAGTGCTTTGTCAAAGAGTCTTGAAAACTTAAAAGGGTATTTAAGCTTCTTCCATGAGTCAATACCATGTAATGTCAACATTACCACGAAGGGATAATTCAGAGATGTCACACAAAGCTTGTGTTATGCCATTTGCAGTCTAGCAAAACAGCTCAGCATTTATGTTGTTTAATCCATCTTTGAAAATCTTTTGTTCTGAAAAAGTTTGAGATCAATCTTGTCAGTATTTACTGACACAAAGCTGATGTAAGTCACTGTGCTCCTATTGACTCCATCCGAGTTGTAACGATTTACCCCAGCCTGGAATTAAGCCCAAATTAGGCATATGAAGAATTCAATATCAAAGTTTTAAGGAACATGGAGCTGAATGGAGCAGATCCTGGAAATGACAGTGTGGATAGAAGTGGAGTGAAGCAAATAGTTTGCAATGATCTGGGGCGGGAGAGACACAACTGGAAGAGACTTCAGGGAACACAACATTATCTAAAACTTTGCATTGGTGAAATAATGGAATTCCCTGGCTAGAGGCAAAGAGGAAATACAGAAATAGGGAGTTCAGATGTGAGTGCTGGCAGTGACACGAGGGATGTGGGGGCTGAATTCCAAACTGTGTGTGCTGCAGTGCCCTGGCTTTGTGTCACTATCGCAGTGAGTCTGCTCAAGGTCCATGAAATCCTTCCTTCCATTCCTCCTTCCCTTCTTTTTATAGCATTTCTGTAATCATACCTACCATGGAAGGGAGTTGTTTCATCCTACTGGACACTGCAGCAATGCTGTTTGTTTTACCTTTGTACTTTTTAATCCTTTTCCAGTAAAGCTCTGTATAATTGATGCAGTTGAACGTAGTGAACGGTGGCCTCAGCTTGCTTTGTTGAAAATAGAGTGCCTTACTTCATCCTTGGCTGAATCCAAAATGCTCTCTGTGATTATTTCTTGGCTGTGTTGAATCTACTTCAGTTTCAGACTTTGCAGATATATGGGGTCAATTGTGCACTATGTAAAGTGACGTGAAGTTCTTCGGAAACAATTCCCATATTTTGCTGGCAAAGGTTTAGTATTTCACTCACGTTTTGGATTTTTGTTTCAAACCAGGCACTGTGCAAGCAGGGAGCATCCCAGACCCGTGGAGGAGCTCAGCAGGAGAAGAATCAGTGGGGGAAAATAGTCCTAATGCTGTGTTGCTGCTGGTGGGTCAGGTATGCCGAGGTAATTTGCAGGTTCTGTGGGAGTCAGGGATACTTTCTGGCTTGATTGCACACAGCAGGAAGAAAAATATCATGAGGCTCCTCATTTGTACTTTTATGCTGTTTTACAACCTGGGAAACATTTGGGGAACAAACCAATTGCTCTTTCTGTGAGGAGCTAAGGGGCCTTGCAGCCTCTTGCTCCAGGTGAGGTCACTGCCAGGGCAGCAGAAGGGAGAATAAAATATGAACAAAAGGAAACACAGTGCAAAAACAGGGTTTGAAACCATCTGAGAGTAGTTTGTATAGCACAATGTGTGTTCCCCCTGTCTTGTATGGAAGGTTCTCAAAATGTTTGGCTTTTCCTGGGAGATGCCTTGTCCAAAGGAGGCTGTACCTGTGTTTATGCAGGACAAGCATAATTTTACAATTAAATTAAATTTTAGCTTTGTCTCCCTCATCTCAGTATATTTGATCAGGTGCTTTAAAGGAATAATATATTTGCTAAGTAGGAAAATGTGAAAAAACCACAAATGTCACATAAGAAGTGGAATCAGATATAAAGTTTTGATCCATCTTGTCCTGCTGTTATAAATCAAACTTGGAGGGAGCACCATGAACCTGAAACACCTCAGTCAGCACTGCAGCAAAATGAGCATGGCAATGGAGGGGATGTTTAAATTGAGGTTAAAAGAAAAACAAACCCAGGTACTTCTAATAAAAACCAAAATAATAATGGTATGGGGAGTAATGCAACCGTACCTGTGAACTGCCATTCAGACACAGACTGGCCCAAAGGCTTTAAAGCTTCTAATAAAAATATAATATAAATGAGGGGAGTCTGACAAAGCAATGCAGGATCATGTGCATTTTAATCTAGTATTTAAAAAAAAAAAAAAAAGAAAAAAAAGTCCTTGAAGACAGTTGAGACTGAAGAACTGATACAGGAGGTAGAAACTGTGTCCAGAGATTTGTATCTGTGGCAGTGGACATTTGAAGGAGGAGGGAAGTGGCCACATCAGGTGTGTGATGGCAGTGGGAGCAGGGAGAACCTCTGCTAAGCCAGGAAAAAGGGATCAAATCCCTGAGATGCAACTGCCCTCTCCCAGTAGCAAAATGAGACTCCCTTGCAGATGCAGAGCTGATACATCGTACAAAAAAATCAGGTGTCACAAAAATTTAATCTAAATTGTTTTTAAAAACGTCAGGTGCCTGATACAAAGGCTCTGCAGATAATCTGCAAGACTATTATGCTTCTGCTTCTCTTAAAAATCCTTTTCTGATTTTCTTTACCTCATCAAAGACATTAAACATTTGTAAATCTGCTTGTATGTGAACCTGCATCTCCCCTTGTCTCAGTTCTCCATTTATACATTGAAGAGAACAGTATTTTCATCTGTACTTCTCTGTATTTCCTGTGTAAAGGCTGAATTCTGGGGAAAACAGCTCTGCATTACTCTGTGTTTAGACAGTGCCCACCCAAACAGAATCCTTTTGTTGTCCAAGGGCTCCCAGGTCTGACCAGAGAACAGGTAATTTCTGAGCCAAACAGAATATTTCCTCCAGATTGCATTAACCTGGGTAATTGAAAGAAATCAGTGTTTTTACCACTCTATTATGTGTTGAGCAACTGCTGATTGCAGTTTCCCTGTTCCAGGCAGTTTGAACAGAGGTCTGTGGTGCTCCAGCTCGTTGGGAACTTTTGTGCTCAGACCAGGAGGATGCTACAGATGGAGCTGATCTGTGAGTAAGTTTTCTGGAGGCCATTATGTCTCCTACAATTTTGGTTTTTTTTTCCTAAAGGAGCCATTGCTCTGTCCCTGTCTGTGTGCGAGGGAGAGAGAGGAAGAGCATCGCTCGAGGGTTTCACTTGTCACGCTGCCTAAATACCCCTTATTTTTAGCTGGAGTCTTCTGAATACGAGATCCCACTACAGGTAGGTGAAGTGACCTCTTTGGGTTTGAATCTGCTCTTCTGTGGCAGATTCGAGGCTGCAGCTTTGAACAGGAGCCCCCTCCTGCTCCGTGCACAGCTCTTTGAATTGCCCCTGATCCGCTTCTAAGGCTCCCCGGTTGCGAGCGGGGCCCTTTGAAGATGAATGTCCCAGCACAAGGCAAACATGAAACAAAACCTACTCCCTTATGTCAGAGTGAGCAGCAGATTCCTCAAAGTCCTCCAGCACAATGGTGGCTCTTTGGTGGGTGAGAGGAAATAGGTTCACCCGCTTGTGAGAGCAGAACAAAATTGCACAGGGCTGCGCCTCGGGAAAAGAAAGGGGTTTTTGGGGGGCTCTGCAATGTTCAAGTCTGGCCAAACTTATTTCAACTCGACTTCTTTGGATCTCACTGATGAAGGCAACTCTGCAGTTATCAGTTTTCCTCCCCCTTAGGTTTGCTGCGTGTTCAAGGGGACAGATATGCCATGTCTTCTTGAGGGGGATATTCTTCTTTGTTTCCATGAAAATCATCACCCCAGCTCCTCAGACTGTGTGTAATCATAATTTCCTGGTACATTTGGGACATGATGTAGAGCCCTGGGAGCTGAAGGGCCCAGAGGTCCTTGGGAGAGTGGTAAAACTGTAGGAAATGTTTTGTTTTCTGTCCTATTCTGAATACTTCAGTGACAACTGACACTAAACTATCCATCAATGTGTTTTTTAAACCTGATGGATCTGTTCTTCTGGCCCAGGTGAGCGCTCGTGTAAGATCCAAAAGTTTTCATTTCCATCAGATGGATGAACCCATTTCCTTGAGGGGGTTAATGGGCTTGTAATGCAAAAATTGAACTGATGTCCCGGGAGAGACTCAGTGTAGGAACAGAATGGAAAAGAAACAGTAAAACAGATAAAAAACAAACAAACAAACAAAAACAACAAAACAAGAGAGATTTGTTGATAGTGATTGGGGGACATTCTTCTCACCTGTCCTGGATGACTGTGAAAATGCAGATGTGTGAACTCCTCTGAAGTAAATGAGGAAAAGCAGAACCCTCTGGGCCATAATTCTTTTCCATATGTGATAGATCCCTCTTCCTTCCAATCAATTAATTGCATCCTAAAAACATCTATTTCTCCCCATTGACTTTAAAGGGATTTTAGATGACTGGCTCAGATAGAGCTGTCTCCACAGTCAGTGATTAAAGTTGGGTTAGATGAGCTGGCAGACTACAACGGGGTTTTTTTCTCCCTTCATGCCAACCCTAAATCAAAAGGCATCTCATCAGAGTATTATAAAATACAGCCTTCAGAGGGAGAGTCTTCTACTTCCGTATTCTGGCATCTGAAGGGAGGAGGGAGACTCCCATCAATTTAGAGAGAGGTAAAGATTTCATCTCCCTCTAGAAATCATGGCCATAATGGGAAATTCAGACATTTATGAGATTTGCTTGGCCAAGGCAGAGCTGAGCATGTGAATGTTTCTGTTTGTCTTTGTAGTACTGCAGCAAAAGCAGAATAAAAGACCATTTTTTAGGGGCTATTTTCATTCTTCCCCCCCCCCTTTTTCTTATGCTAATAACCCAGCTCGTACCTGGGAGGAGTCTGTGTGACCTTACAAATTGAAACCTTTACTAGCCCTCTCCCTGTGACTGGAAAATAGAGACAAACTGTGAAATAGGGCTAAATGCAGGTGTTTATTAATGGGGAACCTCCCAAAGAAGTATTTCCCAATTCACCAGAGAGGAATTCTCACCAAAACCTCTTGCAGGTTGTGCCTGGTTTAAGTTTGAATGTCAAACCCAGGTAAGATTGGAAGAGATTTAAACAAGGTGCTGGCAATTGGCGAATATTTTCCTTGGGTTTCAAAAGTTGGCAAACCTGGTATGTACTATAAATATATATGTTTTAAGTCAATGTGGATTTCAAGGACAAGAGAAAGCAGAGCAAGAAGTGACTTATTTTAGGTTTAAATCAGAAAGGGACATTTGTTTCCTCTAAATCTTAATTTCTTGACACAATGGGTAAAGTATCAAATTATTATTTAAACCTCCAAATAAAGTGAGGGTCCATCTTCCCATTTATAAGTAATGTTGTTATGCCAGAGGACAGACATGGCCGTATTTTTTCCTAATGGAATCTGCATATCTTTTCCCTGATAGCCCACTGCTGGATATTGATGGTTGCAATAATTGGCCTTTTATTGGTATATTGTGTTTTCTCTGAGATCTTTCAACTTTTGGCAGTAAATCCTTTTCAAGTTTTCCTTCTTTTCTGGTTTAGTGCTTACAAAAGTTGAGAATCTGGAACAGCAGGACTGTGAATAAGACTCACTATTTTGATCTGCTGTATAAATCACATATTGGTAGCTGGTATCTCTAAATTTATATCTTTTTTAGTAGAAATATCTCAGCTGTTTTTGACTATATTTAGCAAGAAAACTCAATCTTTCTCTGCTATTTTTTCCTCCTATTTGTTCCTGGCTCAGAGGCCTGGTGGCACTCAGTGGATAAATGCAAGAAAATCTAATAGTGCCTTTCTAATATACCCATTTATCTGGTATCATATTTTATTTTAACTCTTCATGCAACTCTATAATCACTGCTCTGTTGCTATAATTGGATTTCCAAGTATATTTGTGCCATTAAATTACATCTATAGCTTCTCTATAAATGTATTCAGAGTAATTAGTAATCCTCTAATTTTTAGTGGAGTCATATTTTATATCAACTGTGCTCATTTTTCTCTTCAAATTCTTCAATACATTTGTGCCGATTTTGCTTTTTACACTGGAATTTCTGGCATAAATAATCATTAAGTTTTTTTTTCCCACTGAATCTGAACGGAGTCTAATCCAGCTTTCACTGAATTTAATGGTAATCTTTTCACTTACTTCAGTGGAAACTGGATCAAACCAATAGGTTGCAAATTGCATTCAAGGCAAAGTCCCATCTCCTCGTGGAAATAGTTGTGTAACTCACAGTGTTTTGATGGATGATGCAAAATAGCTGATTATTTCTATTTTTTTTTCTTACCAGGTAATTTATAGGTTCTCCTACCCAACTTTATTAATAAGTTATGATATTGCTGTAATGTTTAAAAGATTATTTTTAACCTGATTTTTCTGAAAACTTGAAAACCTTTCCACGTAAAGATTTTTATAAGCAGGTCTAGAACTTTACTTTCCAGACCTCAATTTAACTATCTATTCATCTCCATTAGAATACCTGGAAATTGGGCATTTTTAAGTTTTAAACAATATTTTGTCTTCATTTTAAATTGAAAACTAAATATTTGACTTTTTTTTTTACCAACTCTCTGTTGTGTCACTTCAGAACTGTGTTGGTTCATTAGTATAATTACTCCTCTTGCTGCTGAATATAAAAACCTGTAAGCACTTCCCTCTAAAAGTGTAATTCCAGCAAATTATGTTCCCAAGTAGGCAGAAATTTATGATGTTCACTTTTTCCAGCATTTTAATTTTGCTGCTGTGGGGTGGTAACTATATGTGCCAAATAAGATTTTGATTTTTTTTTAAAAAAAAAGCCTCTTGCAACTTGCTTTTTAAAGAGTTATTTTGCTCTTCTGCTCTGCTCCCACTCCCTTGATTAGAGGTTTGTTGCTTTGGTGATGTGCTTCTCCTCCAGGCAGTTAATGATCACAGACAACTCTCTAACCTGTAATTTTGGGGGAAGGTTATTGAGAAGGTGATATGGCAACAATTGTAATTGTTTCTGTAGCTTAGAAATGTCCTTAGTCTTTACTGACCACATATCAGGACTTGGAACTTCGAGTGGAAGTGGTGCCCAGGATTAGAGACACTTTCCTGGGTTATTTATGCCCAAATTGTACCAGTTTTAAGGTTAGAAAGAACATTGTGAAAGGTGGTAAATTGTTATTTAACTCTTAATAAAGCACCAGTGCAGATGGTGCCTGTTCCATCCCAAGCAGAAGGTGACCTTGGTAGGCTTGAGGGTGGAGCCCCTTGGATATCCAGGGAAAGATGCTCAGCCAGGGGAGGGATGGCCCTTAATTCCTGGTGTGATTTTTAGAGCCTCAGGAACCTTCTTGAGCTGGAGCATCTTTACTTTTAGACGGCAGGATAGCACTCACTTGTTTATCCAGCTTTTTGACTGAAAAGAGATAAATTAAACTGTTCGTATTGGAGATTTATTTTATTTTTCCAGCGTAGAGGAGAGTTGTTTATGAACCTTAAATGGAATAAAAACCCTTAATATAGTAATTTCCATGCTAATAATTTGAATGGAACAACGATTCACCTAAAATTCAACCCCCAAATGCTGCAGTTATTTGCATGTTGTGTGGAGGTGCCTCCCCACTACTGGGGGCCACATTCCCACCTCACAGGGACACTCCTCCTTGGAGGCTGGATTTTTCCAGTGGATGCCTACGAGCACTTTGTACAGAAATTTTGTCAAAGAATGACTCGTGCCTTACCACTTTAAAACCATGGAAACATCACAATGTTCTTTTAGAAACGACTCCAGGAATTAATTGCAAATGACTTATTAATGAAACAAATATTTAGCTGTCACTGGAACTAAACTCCATGATCTGCTTAATGATTATTTTTTGAGAAAACACTTTTGTGTTTGTTTGATCTGCCTCGTGTTAACAGCGGTAGGAAAAGGGGAAAGCGTTCGGTGTCGGAGTGGAAACTTGAAACGGGCAAAAAGGAGAGGAAAAACATCAACCAATGACTGGAAAATGGGTGAAAAGCCCAAAGAAATAGCAGATCCCCCAGCAATTATGTTGGAAAGCTACTCCTCTAGGCAGCTGTGGTGGGGTAATGAGGGTTAAATGTGGGGACACAGGCAGGGGAATCTGGCAGAGAAGGGTTTCACAGGAACATTAATTCGTGTTCTATGGCTGCAAAATGAGCAGGAAAAAATTCGCCTCACATGGGCTGGGGGAATGTTTGCAAGCTGCAGAGAGGCTCTCAAACAAATGTGAAATATCAGCTGTAGTCCTTCTAATTTTATAATGAAAATAAGTGCTGCTAATTAGGGAACGTGCATTCCTCCTGGCTCTGGAATCCAGGACACCCCACCAAACTTCCCTGTGTGGTGGACCTTGGACCTTCGTGGTGACCATGACCCAAGGGAGGTTTTTCCACAGGCAGCCTGCTGAAGCCATGCCTTTTTCCACGTGTTCTCCTCTGCAAGGCACAGATATAAATAGGTAATAAAGCCTTTCCAGGGATGGTGTTTACAAGAACAGGGACACGGGGCAGAACACGAGCGAGGCAGATCCGCCCGCCTGGGGAACGCAGCTCAGGTGTCCTTCTGCTGGTGCTGCTGAATTATTTACCACTCAGCAAGTGTGTGCCTGTGTGAGAGATTCAAAGGAGGGAATCTGAGGTGAAACCCCATCCGTTTACCCGAAGCTGACACTGGAATATTCATTATCACATTAAACCCAACCGCAGTGAAAGGGAAGGTTTCCGTTGATTATGTGCTTGCATAAAAGGCTTCTTTGGTGGCAAGCCCATGTGCCAGCGATCTGAATATAAACCCTAGTAAGTGGAAACCATCCTCTTTAGGGTGAATTTGCCTTCTTGGAAGTTATGAGACTTGGCAGGTTTAAATTATGTTTTAAACCTGCGGTGGATTACATGACTTTTCTAACTGGCCACAAGCAATACTAAATGAGCACACACCACATGTGCCCAGTCCCAGCCACAGGCATGAACCAGGATTCCCAGTGCAAAGTAAAAATAAATGCAGATTTTCTATCCAGAGGATGATGCGTATTTATCTGGGAGCAATGTCAGTTTGGCAGGGTTGGTACGAGGGTCTCCTCTGGAGTGCCGGGTCTGCTCACACCTGCCTTTCCCTCTCCCTCTTCATCCCAGGTTTGTGCTGGAGCAGAGGGAGCAGCACATCTCAGAGAGGTTTGAGGAGCCCATTGGATTTAGGATTGTGGAGAATTACAGTAAAATACATAGGATTGGCCATAAAACAGACAGAAGGCATTTCCTCTCTCTCTCCATCCATCCCTTGCTTGCTCTTTCCCTGTCTTCCCCCTTCACCAGGAATCCTGTTGAATTTAAAGACTCAATTAAATCTTCTCTGGGAGGCACAACAAATAGTGAAATGCTGAGCTGAAACACCAGCACACGAGATGAAAGGCCACCTCTGGAGCAGGTTGTCCCACTGGGAAGCAGGAGGGCTGGATGTTCCAGCTTAGGTCTGTAAAGGAGCTTCAAAGGAACCTGGCACAGTGAGGGCTGGGTTTGGTGAACGTGGGCATGTGCAGAGAGGTGAGAATAAAACCTATTTCTGTTAGTGCTAAGAATGAGGATTCGCCCACAATTAGTAATTTATTGAAATATGCAACGATTGCATCAGCACAAATAATTTAAAAGGATAAAAAAATTAAGGTTTCTCAATCCCATAATACTTACAGAAGGCTTTCTACTTTGGCAAACGACAGGGAAGAAACAAGATGATCAGAAAACAGGCTTGCCTGGTCATAAATAGTGATGGATAAAGCTTGATTTGGAGTGTGGTTGCAATGAAATCCTGAGCTTATTTTCTCGGAATGCTGGAGATATTTATGGCATGTTCTTCCCTTTATGCCTCCCGTTTTCCTCTTTGGTTGGAAATGCATTTTGTGAGTGAGAATAAAACATAAACATATAGTAGATACAAAAGTGTCAAACACCTTCAGCTTTCACTGATCTTCGGAGAGAGCAGAAACAAAATGATCTGTAACTATAACTGAGAGGCAAAAAATTCCATGTTTATTAAACACTTAAAGGAAGAATTACACATGCCACAAATCCCCTTTTATATTGCACTTAAAATCTCCTTACCTGCCCTTTAGTTTTCATGGTTTTCCTTATCTTCAGTGTCACTTAATCATATTTCAACAGGATTTGCTTCCCCACTGCCCATCTGCTCTTCCTTTCTAGTGCTGTTGTAATGCCAGAACACCATCCCAGTAGTTCCCTTCTCCCAGGCTTTGATGTCAGACACCCAGCGATTCAGGTTTTTTTTTTCGTTCAGGTTCAAACAGAAAAAAACCCCAATACCAATACCTGGTTTGTGGGAGTGACAGATACTGTTTTCAAATGCAAATGTCCAGAGTTGGGGCAGGGGATTAACAGGAGGTGACACAACTCTTCTTTGAGTCCCACTGACGTTGAATGTTGGGACCTGATGGCTGTGCTCTGCCCTGTGCTGGCCATGGCAGCATTCTACATCATTTTATTAATCCTAAAAGCACTGAATTAGTAATATTTGTATCTATATCTGTCTTATTTTCAGAGTTAAGGAAGACTTTGTGTGTTGTGTCTTAGCTGAGGAGCCTAAAGGTACGGAAAGGTCTCCTTGAAAGGGGAGAATATTTTTCTTCCAGTGTTGACAGGAAGTCTCCCAAAATAGTTATGTGCTGCCTCCTGCACTAACAAACTTAAAAAAAATTATATAGATCCATTCTAATTCATCATGTAACTGTGAATTAGTCCTTGGGTCACTGATTGGAAGAGGTCTCTGAGTACAGCAGGGGATATTATTCTCTCTCTCACAACTATCTTTGCAGGACATTAAGCTCTCATGATAATTCATAAGAAAACTTCTGTTTTCAAAGATACTCAGTGTCTGCAGGGATCAATATTTGAACCTCTGTTCTTGAATTATTTTTTAATTAAACATAAAGTTGGGGGTTTTTGTCTTATAAGGAAGTGCCTCTTGACTTGCTTTCTCTGTTGTTGCCTGAGCTGGTTTTGGTGGGAGCAAACCCAAATGAGACGGGAACCACCAGAGATCCACCAAGGAAAGACCCCCATTCCTTGGGAGAAGCAGGAGACAGGACAGAGGGACACCTGGGACAGACCTTAGAGGACAAATTTGGAAAGAAATGGTGACTTGGAGGAAGATTAAAGAGGTGTCTCCTTCGAGACACAGATGTGACAGCGAGAGGGGAGGCTGGGGGAGGCAGAAGCAGGCAAGGAAGACAAAGAAAGGCTGTTGCTGAGGAAAGGGTTTGTTCAACTTTGATTTGTTTAATGAACATGTGATGAAGATAAAAAAGCCCAGATTGATTGTCTGGGAGGGAAGAGGCTTTAAGAGGACACATGGGCAGGTGCCTGAAGCAGAGGAGAAACCACCACAAGGCAGGTCATGGGACCAATAGAGAAGAAGGGGTTAGAAAAGGAGGGATGGCTTTAGCAGCAGGAACGAGAATTACCAAGAAAATGGAAAACGAAGACTAGTAGGAGCTGTCTGGAAAGCATTGTTTATTGTTATTACTATTAATTATCGTTACTATAATTATTATTATATTAACTAAAGGCTGGCTTGCTTTGAATCTTATAAGCAGCTTCTGTCAGAAAAGTAGAAAACAATTTTTAAATGTTGATTTTTAATTCTGCTTTGGTTATTAAAGACTGTTAATTCTGTTTTATTAGTATCTTGTAAGCAAACAGAGTGAGAACGTTCTGTGTGATAGAGATGATTAAGATGATGAACCATTAAAATTTGGTTCAGCATTGGGCACATATGGAAGAAAAGGATTCCAATTAATGCATTACTGTGATGGAAGCACTGATAAAAGTAGTAATAATGGTTCTCTATTATCTGTGGTTGATTTTAGAAGAGAGAGGGTCCATGAGCAGTCAACAGGAGCATTGAAGGAGGAGGAGAAAACCCCTTTTAACCAAGGAGAAATGTCAGTGGTGAGCTGTGAAAGGAAGTTGAGCTGAGTATTGAGGAAAATTCAAAAAGATAAAAATGATTTCAATTTGGTAGTTCTTCACTGGTGCTGCAGTTTGGCAGCTGTCAACATCTCAAAATATCATCTCACCCAAACTGTTGAAAGAAAGAAACCCTTTGATTTTTCCCTTGAGACTCCCAAGCTGAAAATGGACTCTTTGTAGTCTCAGCCTCATTTCAGACAGTTTTTTTTTTTTTTTAAACATTCTTGCTAGCAGAAACAACTAATTCATAAATAGACTCTCTGTTAATTAAATAAGTTTCATCTTTTTAACTTGCCTTTTAAAATGAAAAAGAAAGTAAATCTCTAACATTTCCTCCTTTATTACGAATCTTAGGGGACTAAGCATCACATTTCTTGCATCATTAATAATGCAAATTAGTTTTTGTTTGTGTCTCCTATAAGTTTATAGTTAGAAGTAAATATTTAATGCACAGATCGGGGAAATCAAATCACGGAGAGCGGAAATTTTCCTTTATAGAACGTTAATGTAAGAAAGATGGGAGGCACTGTGGTTTCTGTTTATTTAACCTTTTTGCTCTTGCTTTTCTTTCAGTAGAACTCTTTGTAACTTGTCGTTAAACACTGCTCTGTTCTTGCAGTATCTGTTTTTACTATCTTTACAGTAGCCACAGCGTTCAGCGTTTAATACCATTTAAAGGAGAGGTTAAACATATCCATAGCCTACTTAGGGCTATAAGGATTATATTTTTTGATCCTGACTATTGCCAGGAAAACCAGGTGATTATTTATAATAATAATAACACCTAAAAATTTGTTGACTTTGCAGCAGTTTTTCTTAGTTTGCTTAATGAAGCAACAGTCAGCCAAATCAGATTAAACTGCTCAGGGCCTCTATATCATGCCCAGTTTAATGACTCAGGAGGGTAAAATACTTGGAGTTGTTTATTTGTTAGCGCAGGGCAGACTGCAGTTAGTGGATATATCCTATACTGGGCTTTTCCCTCCTTATTTTCACACATTATTCTTGAAAATATTGTACCTCCCTCTGTATGAAGTGTCTGTAGCAATGAGACAAATTACAGATGTTTCCCCACATCTGTGCTTTCTGCAGCCGCTCTGTTCGTGTGTGTGTGGTGGATAACAAAAAATAAGTATCCTGTTATTTTGGGCGTGAAATCTGATAGTGAAAAAGACACCAGAGAGAATTCTTGGGTGATAAAAATTTAAATAGACCCATTTATCAATATGACAGAGATTTGACCTGAAAGTGAAAGTGTTTGGGAGTTAAGTGGGGTTGAGTAAAGAAAGTTGAGACTGCGCTACAGATAGACCGGAGGGTTCGTAAGTTATTAAATCAAAATAAAAGGTATTGACAAAACAATAAATTGCCTGGATCACCCCATCTAATAGATTCTGGGAGCACTAAGTACATTCTCCACACTAAAGATGTGTGAAGCCTTTTCCTTTCTCATACTTTTGTTCCTCTCCTCGGAAACATTTGCACCGTGGTTGGTTTTGTAACAGCCTTGGCACCAAATCCTGCCTGGGAATGCTGTGCCAGGGAACTGACTGGGAGCAGTGTGGTGGGGAGCAGGAGAGGTGGCATCTCTGCTATCCACGTGATTGTTGCACTTTGCAGGTGGGCTCTGAATCGCTCTCTGGGTGATTAAAATAATAATAATAATAACAATGGCAGTAGTAACTTCACTGCGGAGGTATTTTGCTAATATCTTTTAAGGGAGAGCACACCGAGGGGCTCTTTGCTCTCCTTGGGAGTCCTCAGCAGCATTTCCACGCTGGAAATCTGTGGGATTCAGAGGGGGAGCAGCAGCTGGCTGGGATGCTTTGGGGAGCAGTTAATGCCACCTACTTATGTCACCCCCTAAACCTTTCACAGTGACCATCAGTGTCATCACCTAAACCCTTCACAGGGACCACCACAGCGCTTTGGGGAGCAGTTAATGCCACCTACTCATGTCACCCCTCCTCCCGAGCCCTTCTCAGTGACCATCATCTTCCTCAGAGAGGGGCTGAGTTTGCTCATGGAGGGGGAAGGCAAAGGGCTACGGGACATGCTGGCACCAGAGGTTTGGGGAGGGGGTTGTGGGGCAGCTCTTCCCCCCAGAATCATCAGCTGGGACCTGCTTTTTCCTGACTCCACAAGGTTGGGGGTGAGTACCCCCTACCTACGGCTTCCCTGCCGAGGAGGGAATGAGCCTGGCTCTGTTTGCCTGGAAAACGACACAGATTTGAGACTATTTCCCCTCCTGTGGATTTTTTCCGTGGAGAGGAGCATGGAAGACATTACTATTTATAGTGCACAGTACGTGTGCACAGCGGGACATCCCCCGGCTCTGCCAGCAAACATCCTACCAGTTTGGAGGGGGGACACCTCCCAGCCCCGTGTCCCCGAGATGCCCTGTCCCATCTCCCAGGGAGGTGGGAAATCACACAGGGTGCCACCATCTCCCCCCATCTCCAGCTTGCTTTCACTTCTTTCGAGATGAGATGCTCTCCCCCCCCTGCCGTGGAGCTCATTGTGAGGCTCCAAGTCAAAGCAAGTTTTCAGCACAGATAGTGGGAGTTTTAAGGGGAGGGAGAGGAACCTAAAAACTGAAGGTGTGAGGGGGTTGCAGAGCACCTGCAGAGCGTGGTTCGGGGATGGACAGTTTGGGTGTGTGTTTGAAATGAAGATGGTAAAGTGTGTTGGTTTAACTGGGGGTTTGGGGAGTTTTCAAGAGAATGAGGGACTCGGGATCCCTCAGTGCCCACTCCCTGCCCGACCACCCGGGTTTTGTGTTCCTGCACAGCTTTGGGATATCAGAACCTCTTCATCTCAGCTCAATTACTGATACAGAAAAGATATCTGACAATGGCAATGAAAACAACAGTAAGCAGTTGGAAAGGCCCAGCTCAAATCGTGCTCTGTCAACAGCTTTGCAATCTGTATAAATATGAGTGGAAAGACAAACAGCTCTGATTTCTCTTTAAGAATGTGAGTATCCATTGTCGTAGATTTAAATTAGGATGTTTTACTTGTACTGTATGTAAATTCCTTCTTGGCAAATAACCCGTGTCCACTAATGTGTGTGTATTTTGGGCCTGTATAGTTTGGGTCTCTGTGAAATACAATGAAATTTGATAGCACACAGAAATACTTGCATGGAATGTCAAATTTTTTTTTGTGTGCGCTTCTCACATATCCATAAAAGAGTTTACACATTTCTAATTACTCATTCAAAAAGAGACTTTACAGCACTTTTAAAAGAGAGCCAATTTTTTCCCTACTGTGTTCTGTTTTTACAGCTTGTGCAAAGCTTATTTAACGAAAGTTTAAGTAATCAGCGAAAGTCATTTCTGAGCAAAGACTGACAGATATGAAGCCTCTTTTCACACTTCATAAGAGGTGGAGAGGGTAGCCATAAAATTTACAGCTGAATAGTACTCTGTTCAGCTTAACTTTATAGAATTATTAGTGTTTCAGGTCTGTGATACATTTTATGATGGTTAAATATTTTAAATTATTCTATGTGTTTAGTGGAGCTGAGCTGTAAGTGCAATAACAGTGACCTACCCTTCCAAACCCAGGGACCTGAACGCTCCCTTGGGGCTGGTGTTGTGCTAAAAATGTGTTTGCAGCTTAACTGCGCTTCATGAGATATTAATAAAACACCAGCGATATGTTCCCTTTGCAGAGACTCACCTCTGGCTATGGAAGTATGAATTCCCAGGATATGGAAATGAACAGATGGGGACTGTGGGTAAGAAAGGAGTCAGGAGGGAGGTGGCACCTTCAGCTTCTCTGTCCCAGCTCCTGCAGCACAGGGACACACAAGTTTTGCTCTTTGAGAGACGTGGTGGAGAATAAGTGACTGCTTAGAACCCCAGAATGGTTTGGGTTGGAAGGGATCTTAAAACCCATCCAGTCCCACCCCCAGCCATGGGCAGTGACACCTTCCACTATCCCAGGTTGCTCCAAGCCCCATCCAATCTGGCTTTGGACACTTCCAGGGATCCAGGGGCAGCCACAGCTTCTCTGGGCAACCTGTACCAGGGCCTCCCCACCCTCACAGGGAAGGATTCAGAGGACATGACCAATTCCGTGGTAAAAAGGCTGAATAAAAGAGGAAGAGCTTGGCTGTGTTTTGAGACTGAGAAATGAGAAGTCTCCGTTTCAGCTGCTCTAGGTGAGCATGGCTGTCAGTCACAGGCATTTCAGTGTGAGTCTTTCTAAACGTCATGAGCTGCCCAGATGTTACAGTGAGGGGCAGCACATGCAAATATTTATCACACAATGGTTTGGCCTGGAAAGGACCTCTAAAAGCCATCTGATCCAACCCCCTACCAAGAGCAGGGACACCTTCCACTAGATCAGGTTGCTCAGAGACTCATCCAACCTGACCTTGAATGTGTCCAGGGACTGGACATCTGCCACCTCTCTGGGCAGACTGTGCCAGTGTTTTGTGTAGAAAATGTCATCCTTCTGACAATGTATAACTAAGCAAACAAAAGCAATTACTAAAGGTATTTAAATTGTCTGTACCCTCCTTTCAACCTCCTTTTTTTTTTTTTTTTAGTGCTTTAGCTGTAACTGTTTACCCAGGAACAAACAACAGAAAGCCTTTCAAAATTCTTTAAAATAATATAAATTATGTGAACTGGAGTAAAGTCCCACTACAGTTACTTTGAGGTTGGCCAAGAACTGTATCAGGGAGGCAACCTTTGTTCTTACTGCTTAGCCCTGGTAGAACATGGACACAAGGAGGTGGCTCAGTTTATACCTTATATCAGCACGTGGTTTAAATACATGTAGTGTAAGGTTTATATTTTTAAATTCATTTTTACATGAACCTAATACAGCCTCATGAAGCTCACTCTTGCACCAGATGAAAGCAGTGTCTTTGTAGCATTTGCTGTGGTTCATAAATCACGGTGGCACTTTGTTCCTGTCCACAAGCTGGTTTTTGTGCTAAAGGTTTCAATCATTAGGACATACGGTATTATCTCAGACATAGTTGTAGTCCTACAGAAATTATGCTGAGGTGCTTTTGTGTGCCTGAAATTTGTGGGAAAACCTTTGTGTACTAAGTGCTGTTGGAAAGCTGAGACTCAGGGTTCCTGTAGTTGCTGCACTAACAAATGCTGATGCTCTCGACACATGGTGTGACTCTTGGGGATGGTCCTGTGGGGTTGGACTCAGTGATCCTACAGGTCCCTTCCAACTCAGCATGTTCTGTGATTCTGTAATTGTGTGGAAAATTCTCCTGTGTCTTTATGCAATTCAGGAAAATCACTTCCCGTTTCAGTTTGCAAATTCCCAGCGTTTGCCTCCGACATCGATTTCAACTCAATTTAAGCTTTTCTGGGTGCTGAAACCCAGACTTCAGGTAAAAATTCTCATGTCCAGTGCAGTGTTAGGCCCTAAAGGTTTTCCTTTTCGGTTGTTAATACCAACAATTCCTAATCCTGTTCCGTTGACTCTGAAAACCGCACTGGGGAGGTGCTGGGTGATCCTGCACTCAAACGGTTAATTTGCACTACGTTCTGTTAAAGAAAAGGAAAACTGTCACCCTGTCATTTTAGAGTCTGACACTAAGCTTGTCAAAAGAGACAGCTGTTAAACTGAATTACTGTTGACATGCAGAGAAACGGCCCTTTGCCAGATGTAAAGGACATCTGCGGCAATGAAGTGGTACAGGGTGGCTTTTAAAATGTGGTCACACTGGTATTGAATGGGGCGTCTATGGCATTAAAACGTGGCCTTGACTCAGACAGTTTAAGGCAGTGAAGCAGAGCCACTGCCAAGCACAAAGAAGTGCTGATCTGTTGCTGTATCCATAACTTATGCATGAATATGAAAACAGAGCAGTGTCAAAGCTATTAAGCTCTTATCGTGTCTCCAGGAGGATGTGGGTTTAAAACACACAGTAGGAAATATTGTGTGTTTCTGGGCCCTTGAATGTGCGGTAGGTGAGGTGTGAATTCATGAGGTGGATTATGCAGGGAATGAATAGAAATAAGTCGTCTTGTCTTCAGCTAACAACTGCTCAGACAAGAATTGCAAAGGGCATTAAGCTTAGGAAGTGAGGCTGGATGTGCCTCACCGTCTCTGATAAGGCTCTCTTCGTGTGGAGTATGTGGTGGGTGCTGGGGAGGGTCCCCTCTGGAGAGGGGAGCAAAATAAAATGGAAATATAGGGACCTGTAAAATCCTGTCCTTGTATCTTCATCTGATTTTCATAAAAAAGACAAGATACCAAATTAATATTGTAAAAAAAATACAGTTATTATGAATATTTTATAATTTAGCGATTGAACCAACAGTAGGGAATTCTGCACATTATATAAGAGTGCAAGGCTTTGATTTGCATGTTTTTAGTGTAGGAATAAAGCTGTTTTGGGGGAAAAAATAGTATCAGTTAAGCAATTTTGCTAAATGTATGAAAAATGAAATGTTATGAGACGAAATATGTATTCATTACGGAATGAAATTGATGTTTGAAACTAAAAAAAGATATTCTGGCCAAACATCCTTTTGAACGTGTTAGCAGATCATATCTTGATTTATTTGTATGTTTAGTGGTGGCAGAAACTGAAGAGTTTTCCATGAGGGGGGAAGGAGGTAAATGATATTTCTGAATCAGACAGGCTGACCTGCTCCTTTCTTCAGGAAAACAACACCAATTTGCTCTGGATGGGGAAAAAACACTGGAAGAGGTGGGTGTGAGAGGGGTTTCTTCTTTCAAAGAGGAAATTTTGCTTTCCGCCTCTATGCAGAAATGCTGATGCCAGTTAAGGTGGACTCATTTCTCTACAGGGTGGTGGAAAGACCAGGGGTTGTTTAGGTCTTGAGGTGATTTGGGCTGCAGTGCCCTGTACTGCTCCAACGGAACATCCCATTCCCGCAGGGAACATCCCATTCCCACTGGGAACATCCCTTTCCCGTGGAGAGCATTTGGCACCTCGTGCTGCCTTTGCCCTCCACCACAGTGCCAAGAGGTGGATGATCCGTGCCCATGGTCCAGCTGGATGGATTCCAGACTGTTGGAGACGTGTTGCAGTGTGTGATTTATGGGGGTGGCTCCGGGCACGTGGAGGGAGGCCAGGCAGTGCTGCTGCCAGCTCTGACCTGAGGGCCACCAGCACATGTAGCCAGTGGTGCTCCCACTGGTCCATATGGCCATGGTTGGCTGGAGCACAGCGGGACATGGCACTACCAGCACAAATATCTGAGATCCAGCACAGTCTGTCCTGAAATCTCATTTATCAACAGCTCCAGAGCTCTGCCATGTGCTTGGGAGGCAGGAAGGAGTGTCAGTGTTTGACCACCATGGCACAGACAGCAGGCAGAGGGTGGTTGTTGTGTTTGTGCAACCTCCAGGAGTCGATGGCTTGTGCTTTGTCCTGGCCTCTGCGAGAGGAGCAGCCAGGATGACTGTGCTCCCCTGGGATCAGAGAACATGGGTATGTTTTGGGGTTCATGGTGTTGAGAGCTGTTTCCTCAGCAATGGCTTTGATGAATACATTTTGAATGTAATTTAGTTTGTGGAATGCAAGAGAGCTGCCTTGCAGGACCTCCACCATCTCATGGGGGTGTTCCAGGGACCGCTGGAAGCCACTGGAGCTTCCAGCCTGGTGGGGTAAGGGCAAGACAGGCTTAGGAGGAAATTACTTTACAGTGAGGGTGATAAAACACCAGAACAGGCTGCCCAGAGAGCTGTTGGACAGCCCAACTCTGGGAACATTCCAGGTCAGGTTGAACAGGGCTGTGGGAGGACAGGGCTTGGGTGATCATCTCCACCCTGCCTGACACAGGAGTTATTTGGGAAAACATCACACACATCTGCAGAAGGATGTTGGATTCTGCCATAGAAAGAGCTGAAATCCCAAACCCACTTCTCACATGTTAGGCAGAGCTCAGTGCTGCTGGTTTCAGCCAGAGCACACTTACCTATTTCTGTAGGTTTAACTCTGCTATAATGATTAATTTCTTACAAACATGTACAAGGTGGAACATTTAAATAAACAGGAACAAGCTTATTATTAGATGGCAGGTTTTTCTGTGATAGCTCTTATAATGTCATCATGAGTTTATTAAAGCTTACCATGAAAAATCTTTCTCTGAATCTAAGCTCTTTCATACAGGTTCCCGTTTTGATTGACACCAAAATAAAATAACTAACCTATAAATTATAATGTGTGGCTTAAATGATAGATAAATGCATTATTTGTAAGGTATTGCGAGGATCAACATATGCAGCTTTAAGAAAATAAAAAAATATTTTACCAAGATAATAATAGAGCAGAACTCAGCTCTTTTTGTGAATATTCCCAGTGCATACTGATATCAGATGATCTCTAAGGTCCCTTCACACCCAAACCATTCTATGGTTCTATGATTACTTTTAATAATCAAACAGATCTGGGAAAAAAAAGGCTCAATGTAAACAACCGTTTCGACTTCATCTTTTAATGAGTCCAAAGTCAAAAATCTAAATCATGGAATCACAGGATGGTTTGTGTTGGGAAGGACCTTAAAAATCATCTTCTTCCACCCCCTGCCATGGGCAGGGATACCTTCCACTAGACAAAGCTGCTCCAAGTGACACTTCCAGGGATGGGGCAACCACAACTCCTCTGGAGCAACTTGTTCCAGTGCCTTCCCATCTCTACATTCTCCTCAGAGACACCCCCCAGCTTTGTGCTGTCAAACAAACAGATTTGTGTCGTTGAAATGACCCCAAAGTTTGTAGATCTGTTCCCACTCACCTGTTTGCTGACGTTGGAAAGGCAGGTTTCTTGTCATTATTTTTTTTTTTTCATGCCAAGGAATGAAACTTCCCAAGCTCCCTGTGTTCCCTGGGAGATGTTCCCCGGGAGATGCTCTCGGACACGGCGAGCAGGGCTGAGTTACTCCTCTGCAGATCTTCCCCCAGGCTGTCCCCCACTGCAGACAGCTCGGGAACTGGCTCATTGACCAGCAGAAAATGATGCACAATGGCTCCTTAGAACCCATCTCTTGGGAAAACAGGGATCTCCAGGTAGGAAAAGGACTCCTCGCTACTTTTTACACGCCCTGTTTTAAATTGAGCTTTTAAGTCGGCTGTTCTGTAGCCTGATAACTGCTCCCTGCTGCAAGCAGGACCTCAGACAGATGGAATGTGCTCTGTCAAGGCTCAGACTTGGCTCAGTGAGGCCATCTCACAGTGCTGGTGTTTGGTGAACACCATTAATGGGCTTTAAATCTGCCTGTGCAGGTCCCAGCATGGAAAATGTGGCTTTTGTCCCTGGAGTTTTGCAGCTTAAAATGAGTTAATAGCACATCTCAGGCTAGATCTGAGTGCATATTATAGATGACTAATTTATTTCTTGAATTTAGCGTTTCCTCCCGCTTAAGAGTGTGATTTCTATGAATAATTTCCTATATAAAGGTACTTCTTATCTCTTTCTTTGTGGTTTGAATCGAAGAAATATTTGGAAACTGAGGGGGTTATTACCTTTGTGTGCTTGGATGTTCGTGCCGTAATTTTGGCCATCTAAAATTCAGTTTCCAAGGCTAAAGGGCAGGTCTTGCAGAGCCAAAATGAGGCTTCACAGCACGATGGGAAACCTTCTCAGCATTAAAAACCATCAAGATAGGCATGGATGCTGCAGCTCCGTGTGCAGTCCAAATGTGAGGCAACATTTACTCTGGATTTATACAGTTTAACACTGCAGGGAGTTTGGGATCTCCATGAACTATAACCTCACCACCTCTAAGGTATTTTAGTGTAAAATCCTTTCTGCCCCCAGTTGGTTGGCAGTGGGACTGGTCTCAAGGCAAGGTCAGGAGAGATTATATCGTTGCTTTAGTGTAGTTTTGCCCTGTGTGTAATTCTCAAAACCGAGCTGCACATTTGCTCTTTGCTGACTTGTTGGATAAACCACATCCTGCATAAATACATTGATAAATACCTGATGTAACTTCAGCTGAAGAAAAATCAGAGCTGTCCCAAGGAGGAAGGTGACTCCTTTTCCATCTTTGTTTGCATTGAACGTGTTTCTTGTTTCAATGACTTTTTCATGAGAATTTAATCTTTTTGGAAACACTGGGAAAAGCCAGGTAATATATCCTTAAATATCTTCGGTCTTGTCCCATGCCCATATTTTAAGATTAATTTCACAGGTACAACCAGCCCCTCCAAACATCAAGATTTTTCTTTTTAACCATAAATGTTGTTATTTTACTCTTCCTTCTTTGTTTTCTTTTTAAAAAGGCCATTTATTAGTCTAAATGAACATGCACCAGATAGAAGTTTTCTCTAAATTAAATGGAAAATCCATTTTTTGGCATATATTTTCTCATGTAATTAACTATCACCTTGTCTCAGTGAATGTAATTTTCAACAGGGGAACTGAGTTTTGGTTATATTTGCTTTATCTATAGGGATATTCTATATTTTATAGAAGGTGTAGGTGCAGGTAAAGAGGAGGAAAGAGGAGGGCAGGTATTGGTATACTCACTGAGGAGCTGATTTACAGAAATGGGGCTCCCCTGGGCCTGACTTGCAACCCACACACTTTGCCTTTTATTTATTTATCTGGCTACTTAACGCGTCTTACTGTTTCTCTTAAATGAATTAATTTACCCTACAAAGCACTCCTTGCAATAATCAATGACTCATTACACTGAAAACCCGCAGGAAATACTAATTAAATGAAAAATGTGCAAGAGGAATGTTCAACCTCTGTATTTCTAGCCAGCCAGATATTTAGTGCTTTCTTTTTCCCAAGTTCTCCTAAGTTACAGGGGAGGTTTTTACCTTGAGCCCCAGGGAGCTGGGATGGCTTAGAGTGTGGGGATATTTCCCAGACATGCCAAATCCAGTTCATTCCTCATCAATAGCCACAGGAATAAATAATCTGTTTATACATCACATTTCTCTGAGCTCTGCAAGGTTCTTGTTATGAATTCCTTCCAGCTGCTTTTCTCATTCCCACAGCAGAATTGCATGGGAAGGGTTACCCCTTGTCCATCAGTTACTCTAACAATTATTGACTGATAACCACTGGTAATTCCAACCCTCCCCCAAGCTTTGATAAGGATTTTCTGTAGTTATTATGCTCTAAAATGTCTCCTCAGCCAGAAAGGTCTTGAACTTCAGGTTGGGCAGGTGACACAGCCACCTTTTTGGGGTGCTTGAATAGACAGAGGTTAATAATATGGAACCTGGAGGTTTTATAGCTATAGAAAAGCTGAAACTGAGAGTGGGTTTGAAACTCCTGCTTTTTGAACCACGGGAGGGATTGTGTTCCATTACCTTCAGCAATGGTGGGCAGAAATGGAGGTTTCTTTTATGCTGCTCAATGATTTTTGGAGAAAGTGTGTTAAGTAAAGCCATAAAATAAAGGGATTAGAACAAGATATAGGAAAAAACCCCCAACAAATCAAACCAAGAGATCACCACCACTAACAAAAAAACCCCAAAACCAATAAAGATAAAAAAAGCTGTGGCAAAGCTCCTCTCCTTGACATTCTTTGCGTTGCTGGTTTTGTGCACATTGGTTTTCTGTTCTGGTTGGTTCTCCCCAAATCAATTTTGACCTCTCTGAGTTTCTTTGCATGTGTTGTAGATTTATATTTTCTTTAAAATCAGTCTGTACCTGAATTCAGAAATATTTTCACCCCAAGCAGAGCAAATGAGCTGCTCCCATTTTGGTTTAGCAAGGGATCAAATGCCAGCCTGGGACACTTCCCATCCTGGGCAGGGTCAGGCCACAAACACCAGCAATAACTACTTCATATTAAAGTAACATGGGAAAAGTGGGAGAATAAGGAAGAGAAGGATGAATTATTTATTCAGTTTCAAGACAGCAAGAGTTTCAGTCAGTTTAGCTCCTTATGATAATTAATCTACCCAAAGAGCTGTTAAGTGTAACAACATCGAGGATGAATTCCTTAAAGTGTAGTTGACCCACAGAAATATGGATGAACCCTTGACACTGCCTCTAGTTTTGGTTTTCAGTGATAAATTGCATTAAAATGGTGGCAATGCATTGAAGATTTTTGTAATACTTTGTGCTCAAGTTCAAGGAGGTGTTGTTTCTGTAGATGTTGGACTGTGTTGTAAAACAGGGAAGGGAGAGCTGGAAGGGTAAGTTAGGGGGGGAAATATATTTCAATCCCAAATGGATGAAACTTGAGATAGAAATACATGTTTTAACCCCTAACTACGGGGTTTTAGGAAGAAAAAATTGGTATTAGTAGTGTACTGAGTCTATTTGTTCTGCAAATCAAAAGCTGGATGTTTTCCTCACTCCTTTGTAATTTTATTGAAGGAAAATTATAGAAATCTTTGGCTTTTACTCGTCCAATCCTTTCAGTGCTTCAAGGCATTGATACAGGTTACCCAGCTGGCTTTTTGTCTATCTGTCTCCCTCACCAGCCTTTGGAATTCAGTGAGACTGATGGATTATAGCACTTTGGAAATCAAGCCCTATATTCTGATGTCTACAAAACATAAAAGAGGTTGGAGTGTGTATATTTTGCCCTCAATCTACAATATATTCCTTGAAGACAAAAGGAAAAAAAAATCACATAAAATTGTCTCTTTATTTGGAGGTACTTTAACATCAGAGGGGATTTGCTTCCAGCTAAGAAAACATTTGTTCCAGAACTACGAATGTTTGATATGCTGCAGTATCAGATAAACTTTGTTAGTGCACAGTGGCACAGAGCTGATAATTGAAGAACTCTCAGGATTTTGGGCAGTAAAATATCCCCAGTGAGTACTGAGCTCAGTGGGAAAATGGGATGTATAAATCTGCAGTGAGAGGAGAGGAACAGGAGGGGAGAGCTCTGCACTCAATTTTGGGAACTCCAAACCACCAGTGAAGGATGTTAAAGAGAAACAAAAGTGAGGAGGTGATATCTTTGGGCACAAAAGTTATTTTTCAAAGAATTTTCTCGTTAAATATAATGTTGGACAAGAGCCCATGGAAATTCTCAAGTCACTGGAGACTCCTGCTGTTGCTTGGCATGGGGGGAGATGATCTGATCTAGTGGAGGAATCAGCCTCTAGCCCTGCATAGTCCCAAAGTATCTCCTGAAACACAATGTTGGGCATTTCATGCAGTAGAAATGGTCACTGGAGGTACCAAAAAAGATGGAGAAAGGTCCAGATAAGAAGCCCATGGCCAAAACTGATGGATAAACTGGTGTCCTGTGGTGGGATGTGCAACATGAACCTATGAAGAAGCACTGATGCCCGAGATGAAGGTTTATCACATGCAGAGTCAGCCAGCCCTGGATGATTTCAGAAGTAATTATGAACCTGGGAAGAGCAGGACAGGGAACAGCAAAGCCACCAGAGGAATTTGACAACAAACTCCAGAGAGCAACCGCGGTGCCATGAAGGGGGAGACGCTCGGGCACCTGTTGTGACAGCTGTGCCTCAGCATCCAATGACCAGATCAGGGTGGATAACGAGACAATCTGCTCATTTAAGAGTGTATATACAAACCCAGCAGGGACATGAAACTGTTTTGCTTTGTTTTACTGATAATGTGTTATTGGAGTCATGTCTCTGACTGTGTCCTAGAGTGGGTTCAAAACAATTACTTATGTAACACAGGATATATTTAAGTCAGAGAAATGTGTGTATCTCAATTTCTGGTTAAGAAGCAAAATGAAATTATGTTTTTCTGAATAGATTTATTGATTTCCGTTTTTCCAGCACAGGGATATCCATCTCAAGGGCTGGATGCCCCTTGCAAAACTTCAGCTGTAGAGTAATCAATGGATGAGACTAAGATGCATCTCTTGCCTGCTGCTGGTTCATACTCTAATAACTGCATTATTCTAAGAGTTAACTCCTTGAAAATAAGCTCAATCAGTGTATTCTCCAAAAGTTGGAACCCATCTCTGGGTGGCTCTATCTGGTCCAGGGTGGCCAGAAAACATCTGGTGCAGCCCCTGCAGTGTCCTCTTGTAGTGCTCTGCTTCACAAGTGGTCAGGCATCATCTGGACCAATTTTGGCATTGATTTTGAGGTGGCAAAGGCACAGTTTCAGCAAAGTGTCATCCATATGTGAAAGAAAATTGTATTTGCTGCTCACTTACAGAGCAGAGTGACAACATCCTGGAAAACAGAAGGAAAAATAAAACTCACAGAGCCGTTCTTTGGGCACCAGGAATTAGCAGGGCCCAGGGACGCTGCCCACACTGCAAACCTGGCTCACAAATAATGGCATTGCATGCAAGGGTGACCACTGCTGCTTTGATTTTGAGTGAAAACCGTGTTGAGAAACTCTGAATACAAAGACAAGACTAATGGAATGTAAATACCTGGTGGGTGCAGCCGACCAGCAGAAAATGTATGTAGGGGGAGTTGGAGTGTCCCTGCTGGAGTGACTGTGCTTCCAGATCATCGTGTGCAAGGAATAATTACAGCAGAGTTTGTCAGCTGAGTTGGTGGAGGGGGGAATTCTTTATCTATTAATCAATGCAGGGAAGGATGAAGCACCTATAAACCATTCATCTCACTTTAGCTTCTTGTTTATATTTAATTAGAGTTGTTCTGATTTTGATTGGGAAAAATGGAGGTACCTTGGAATATATAGAACTGTCGGATGGAGCACCTTGGAGAGCATTTCCTGCTGTGAGATCCTTTGGGCAATGGGTCCAGTAGGTTGGACTTTTATCTCCAAAATGAACATCTATGAATTGCTCACAGGGTAGGAGCCCTAAGTCACAGGGAAATAAGAGATGGTCACAGTGCCAGCACCTCGCCAGTGGGAAGGAAGTTTTTAGAAGTGGGAATTAGGTAATTTCTTTCATCCCTCTTGCCTTGATTTCCCCATTCCTTTATCATTATATATGTGTACAAGGAGGATATTTAACGAAAAACTTCATTTCTCCCCTTTTTTTCATAAACCACAGTCAAAACAGAGTGAGACCAATGCACTTCTTACTATTATTTTTTAATCCCTTGTGAAATTGTTTACCTTTTCTTCCCATACTTTCCATGGGGATTATAGATAAGGTTGTAGCACCTACACATAGTTAAGGGATGTTTTATAACTCACACATACTGTGGGGTGCAGAGAGATGCCAACTGCAAGCATAGAAAACCCCAGTGTGTCCCTTGCGTTCCATTTCATTTTAATCTGACTTTAAATCAGTGATATTTTCTCTTCTTTTTGGTAAGAGAGTTCTTTAAAATGCTTTTATAAATCAAGAAGTTATTGCTAAACCTTGGAGTCCCACCTACCAGCCTCAAAAACTGCAGCTTCACTAAAAACCACGCAGTAAATGTGACATTCCTTGATGCATGCTTATTATGGGTAAATATTTCTCTAGGTAGTGCCTGGTAATGTTAATTAATTTCAGATCCACCCTTTTTTTGTCCACGTATGCAGATTTCAAATCTGTGCCTCCACCAGTGTTGACACGGTGCAATGATGCAGCCGAGCTCTCAGATGTCTGGCTCGAAGAGTTGTGAAATGATCAAGCAGACAAACCCAACCATTTCAGCCTTGTCAATCTAGTTCTCAGTGGACAGATGCCCTGGTGCTGGAAAAGCAGCATGCCCTGCAACACCTCTTGGCAGTGTGGAAAAAGAGCCAGAGATGTCCCAGACATGAAGTACAACCGGATTCTCAGCTCAAAAAATCAGGTTTGTGGCCCCACTGGAGCTCCTGGGTGAGGCTGTGTGGGGACACGTGTGGGGACATGTGTGGGGAGACATGTGGGACCTCTGGTTTGGGCATGAGGAAGGGATTTCTGGTCTCTCAGATTGTCCATCTGATCTGCTTCTGGAGCAAGTTGTCTTGGATTAATGGGTGATGATCCAGATTTGTGCGTTGAGGGCTCTGGAGTGCGCCTGGTTCATTGCTGGAGTTTGTGGTTTGCATAATTAATTAATTAAATGATATAATTTAATTATTTTGTTGGGTGCTTATCCAGCAGGAATTGACTAAACTGTCTGAGGAAACAGGAGGTTTTGGGTTTCTGTTGGCACACCAGCAGGGACAGCCCTGTCCTGACTGCCTGTGCTCATGTCCCCTTGAAGGCCATCCCTGGAAGTCCCCTCCCAGGTGTCCTCTCAGGCACAGCAGGGGAGGGGGATGAGGCTTCAGTCTGCTCTGTCCACGCAGCCCCTGGGCATGTCTTGGTAGGCACAGTTCCAACAAAGCCCAGCTTGGTGCAGCTGAACCCACCCCGGTGCACAAAACCTGGAAATCTTGCAAGGTGGGTTTAAAACCCTGCAGGACCCACCGAGTTCATGGTACAGAAATCTGGCAGTGACTGGGATGGGCAGGGAACTGTTCTGGTACAGAGGAGATTTTCTTTTTGGCTAACGAGTTGTTTTTAATGTCACATGTGGCATCACAAGATCTTGCAGCATTGGGGCATTTTTAATGAATTCCTATCACTTGCATATTAGCAGGAATATTTCCACTGCAGCAAACCCCATAAACAGTTCCCACACTGGGCTGTGTTATACTGCCACCAGAATTGGTTCTTCTGATGGTTCATTTCTTTTATGCTGAGAATTCAGGACCAATTCAGCTTGGTTTTATGCATCATTAGAGATTTACAATTACTTTGCTATAGTTTCTTTCTGGAAGCCTATCTCTCATGGTTAATGCTATGGGAGTCCTGTTGTGTAGAGACTGGTATGAGCCACCTTATAGCAATAAAGCGTTTGAGAAGGATTTAGAATTATGAGGGCTAAATTCTCCGTGCACAGACTGTAATGCTGTTATCCCTTGCTGAGCTTGGGTTGAAACCTTTTTTTTTTTTTCTTTCCCCAAATTAGAAAAAAAAAAAATGCTCTTTCTTCAAGAGGTTTTGAATCATTTACATGTAATTTTTTTGTTGTGCTGCTGCAGTCGGAAATGAGGAATTGTGAGAAATTCCATTTGGATTTCATGATGCTTAAAATACATTTAGGTTGTATTAGTGTCTAACGAAAAGAAGGCCTCCTCATTTTTTTAGATCTCGCTTTTAAAAAGTCTAATCGTTATTTGGGACTTTATTTTGATTTTTTTAATATTTTGTGTGTGTTGTTAAAGGCAATAACTTCACAAGCTTTGCCCTTGCACAATAAGCAGTGGCTCTGTATGTGTTATAATCTGCATAATTCACATTTTACATAAATACAGTATTGCACTGAAACAAACATGATATGCAGTGAATAATATGGGCCTGATCTAAAGGCCATTAAAATCAATGAAAAGATTTCAAATTAACTTTTATAGCCTTTAGATCAGGCTCTAAATGGGCAAATTACAGTTATGGAGTTTCCCATTTACATACCTGTGTGTTGCATTTAATGTATTTTATGGAATTGAAATTACTTGGTCCTCTTTTTCATGCTTTTTTAGGCTAAGAATTTGCCAAGGGCATCAACAGCAGTTTTCCCAGGCTTCAGCACAAGGATTATGTAGTCAATCCACAAATGACTCCAATCTTTGAAGAAAAGGACATGGTTATCAGAGAGGCTTTGACGACAGCAAGGACTGGAGCACAATCTGCCTTTTTCCATCAGAGATTCCCATTCCGTCTCATTAACATACTCAGGACATCAGCACAGCCATCAGTCCCAGGGGAATCACCTCAAACTTTCCAGGGAATATGCACAAGACCTGGCCCTGTGTTAATTCAAACAGATCAAACCAGATGTGCCTTGTGAAAGGTTTGGAGAAAGGCTGGGGCACAGCAGCACTAGGGGAGGGATTCACAGGTTGTAGGGAATTTTCAAATCTATTGTTATATCTTGGTAATCTTTCTTATTTCCCAGAGTTTTTCAATCCCACTGAGGATGCAGAGCTGCTCTGTGATATCTGCTGCTGCTGTAAGTGTGAAAGGAGGTGCCTCTACCTGCTCCTTCCCAGCACCCCGTGATGAAAAATGCCTTTGGAGGAACACTGGAAACAAGCCATCAAAATATCTGATTAAACCTCTTAGGAAACTCTCACTAATCACCTTCTCTGCTCTTGATGGAGTGTATTTATGCATTATAAATATACTTACTATGTGTGTGTGCTCCATAAATCACATCCAGCACTTGTATATGATGTATAAGCACATTCTATAGAACACACACAAATACAGATGCCAAACTCCCACAGAGTTCATCACTGGAAAAATGTTTGAAGGATCTGATCCTTAATATTTAATGAGCAAGATGCTATTTCCTTCCTCAGCTTTTATCTCTGGTTTGGCATAGTCATTAAATTCGTTGTTTCCTTGCAGGATTATATAATTTATGACCTAATTTTAGACTTTTGCGTAACCGTGTTGAAACACTCGTGGTGGATCCGGATTTCTCTGCACGGAGCGTTCCAGCATCAGACACCAGCTCAAACATGACTCCTGTGAGCTGCCCATCAGCAAGGAGTTAGAGGCATTAAAGGCAAACAGCCCAACAGTATTCAGACAGCATTACAGGATTAGATGGTGGGGGTTTTTTTCCCTGTAAAAATCTGATTTAGCAGCACTTCCCAAGCCGTGCGCGGCAGCCGCCAGGAATCCCCAGGTACCACAGTCAGCACCCAGCAACTCCAGTTACTGACTTTCAGACCCCTCTGGGATAAATTCATTGTAGGGAGGGCTGGAGGAGGTGGGGAAGCAGGTGAAGAATGACTTTAAAGCCACTGCCAGCCCCTTGCCCTCTGGAATTTCCCCTCAGCACCAGCCTGGCTGCTGGGCTGATTTTTTGCTGCACAAGGTGTTGCCAGATAACCCCTAAATGAATTATTCTAAAGCTCTAGCCGCATTTTTTTGTGTGTCTTCTGTGTGTCCAGGGTAATTCAGTGGTGCTGTAAATAGTACTGTGAGCTGCAGGTATTTTGTCAATTGAAACCACATTGTTTGGACCAGTCTTTCATCAAATTTAATCTACTGCCTATTGCATTAATGCATTTTGAGAGCACTTTATTCTGGTGTCCCATAGGGAAGTGGCTTGTGGTTGAGGAGGGTTTAGATGCTTCCTTTGTGCCTGCAGTGCAGTTATGAGGAATTTTTCCTGGTTTTCTACCTTACCCTGGGATATCCAACACGGATGACAGAGTTGAGATGCTGTATCCTCAGGGCAGCACCTGGAGCTGTAGGAACCACATCCCCGCAGCCCAACACCTCCCTCTAACACAACTTAATGCACAGGGTGAGGTGGGTGCCCACATGAAAGAAAAAGCATCCTTAGGAAAAGCTGACACTATTTCTTGGATTAAGAAGGATCGGAGAGTGTCTCTGTTTGGCTTTAATGGAGCAGTTCCAGGAAAGCAGCAGCGACCAAAGTATTTTCAGTAGCACATAATTCAAGAGCGAAATCATAATTCCAATTACCATTTCAGGCACTCCTGGCCTTGGGAAACCTATGCTAATATTTATTATTATATTATTGACCTCTGATTTCTTCATCTTTTACATTAGCAACTCTGATATTCTTAGTAACATCCTTTAAATCATATAAGCAGGTGTCAACAGTGCACGATGAAGTCACATCCTGCAGCTTTTTTATTTACTTAGTCCATTTTTTTCCTGGTAAAATAACAGTGTGAGTTGCATAATCTCACCTCCATGGGGCCTCTTGGGGGGTATATAATCACAGAATGCATTTTCTATAATCTCCCAATGTGAGTCAATCCTATCAGAGGTGCAAACAGTTGTACAAAGTCAGTGTTTCACTCCCATCACTGCCTGACATCATCTTCCACATAGCACAAGAAAATATGTACTTAGCTCTTTGACATTAATTGCCACAAAGCCTTTGAAACAAAAAAATTGTGGAAAGCGAGGAACTGAAATGGAATAATTTGATTTAATGAATTTAGCCCATTTTCCATGTGCAGGAATTAGATTCAGATACTTTTTTATAATTTCTGGGATGGCCAAGGACACCTCCAATCTCTGTTCTTCAGTGAGGTGCCCAGGTACAAATCGGAGTTGCCCAGAAAAGCTGGAAGCTGATCCTTTTCTCCATTGTTTTCTTTGCATAAGTGACCATTTCTCTGGGGGAATCAAGACACTGCATTTATTTTCCAGGTGCAGGTGAGGTGCCAAAAGCAGCCTGAGGCTTCTCATTGCCTTCAGCAGAGTTGACAAAATTGTATTTATCCACAAAGAGACTACAATTTTTTTTTCCAGGTTGTTCTTGTGATGTGTCAAAAAGTTTTAATTCTCTGTTTGTCTCTTGTGCCCACTGCTCATCTTCCTGCCTCAGTGCAGCTCCTGCTGTTCCCCTCCAGAGAGCACAGCCACGGGCTTTTCAGCATCTCCTTGGGAAACATCTGGAGCTGGGGAAAGTGGGACCCATCGGTGCCACCCAGAGAGGGCTGTCCTTGGTCATCTTCATCTCTCATCCATCATTTTTTTACTGAAATTAAATCCTTCTGAATTTATATTGCCTTAAAGGGTTTACCTGACTCAGCAGGTGGCAGGGTTTCACACAGGTTTGGGATCATTTTGGCCACCTTTGGAAGGTTTGTGAGCCTCGCACAGGTTGTCAGGCAGGTGGGCTCTGCTCTACTCTCTGGACACGGAGTCTTAAAAACCCCCTCTTGATTTCCACATGTCAGGAGAGGGAAAAGGGTCAGAACAGCCCTAGATGATGTTTCTGAAGGCTGTAAGTGCAATAATCCTAATCATTAACAGCTTCTGTAACAACACAGGTTACAGACACGGGACCAAACACCTGCAGGGAACCTCCTCAGGCGAAATTCTCCTCGGCTTCAATCATGTTTTTCCGGAGAAGAGACCTCTGGCTGCGCTCAGGGCCATCCGCCTGTTCCTGGCTGAAGAGGCTCTTCTAATCTACTGCTAAGAGACTTATTAGCAATGTAAAAAGGAATTTGAAGCAAGGAAAGTGTTCTTCCCAGCAGAAATATGTTTTGTAAAATTAGATTTGCTGACAGAAGTAATTGGGCCGACTCCTCATGACTATGGATGCTGTTTGTTGCCCCTTATCTTACCAAAGCAAAGGGCACCAAATACTTCGAACTTTGTCAATAATTGTTTCCAAAGTGTTTTCTTTTTTTTTTTCCCTCTATAAATTCTTTAGAGAAAAGCTGGTTTGCTGGTTTCTAATCCTTTCTCTTCCAAAGCTTTTGAAGCTCAGCCTCTTCCCACTCTAGATATCTTTTATTTTCTCTCTTTGGATTTTAATATTTGTTAGATTACAAAAATCACTTTTAAGGGGAAGTGTAGAGCTTTTGCTCAGATTGGAAAAGTCATTCCTAGAGCTTTAACAAAGTGGTGAAAGAGAGAAAATTATCAAATAGAAGAACTTTATGCCAGACTCTGGCAGATGTTGTTCTGTGGTGTGGAGATGTGTGTCCAAAGCCTGACCAGTGCCCAGAGCAGGACCCTGTCCATTGGTCTGGCTGTTTTTTCTCACTCCAGATTCCTGCCTAGTGGAGGGATTAGCCCTTTGCTGGTTCTTCATTCCTTCTGGGCTGAATCAGAGCCAGGACTTGGTCTTCCCTACCCCACCAGCCCTCGCTGTCTCCTCCGGTGCCAAGCAGAGGGGCACTGTTTGCTTGTAAACAGCATTATTTCTTAGTTTTATTCCACTTTTTCACCCACAGCAACAAATATTAATGCAGAAACGGGACACAAACTGTCCCAGAGTGTGTGCTATTAAAGTAAGGTCAGAGTCTGCAGGAAATCCACACTTATTTGCATTAAGCCAGGCAGACTCACGGATGTGGGAAAACTGAAATGCTGGAAAAGCAAGACGTGACTTTCTCCATCATCCTTGCAAGTTAAACATGATTTTTTTTCCATTGTCTATCAGCTATGAATTTATTTCTTTACTCATTTTGGCAAAAGACACAAATAATGAGAAATATGTCTGTAATGGACAGTTACCCCCCGTGGGGTCTTGAAGGTGACACAGGTGGGTGAGGTCTGGGCAGAGCTGCAAGACCAGAGAAATAAATGACAGCTGCCTGTGCTCATGTTGCCATTGGAGCATGGATGGGGATTAAATCCTGATCTCCAACCTCAGGCAGCAACATAAAGCAGGGAGCAGAGAAGCCCAGGAATTCAAGGTAACTTCTGGAGTCGCAGGAGCTTCAGAGCAGATCCCAAAGGAAGGATCCTTGTTGAGCTGCCTTGTGTCAGTCTCAAACCCAGCACACAAAACCTCCATGGGGTGTCTGGTCCAGGTCCAGCTGCTGTTGAGGAATGTTGACGTGTTCATGCCATGGTGCCATCCCCCAGCTGTTGTCCAATGCCAACAGGGGGGGAAGGTAATCCCTGGGAAGGGCAGCTGTGCCATTTACTTCTTGAGTCTTCAAATCGTAACAAACATCTTCCTTGGTAGCAGGAGGCTCCACCAAGACTGATCTTCTCTCCTTCTGCAAAGCCAGAGGTTTCAGGTCTTGGATGCCACCAGCAGATCTCCAGGTGCTTGGCTGATGATTTGTTCCCTGCCCCAGCTGAGCTGGGAAGGAATTTAGAATCACAGAATCATAGAATCATGAAGGTTGGAAAGGACCTTTAAGATCATCGAGTCCAACCATCATCCAGCGCCACCCACATGTTCACTACTAAACCATGTCCCCGGGGGTCACATCCACACAGTTTTTGAACACTTCCAGGGATGGTGATTCCACTACTGCCCTGGGCAGCCTGTGCCAGGCCTTGACAACCCTTTCTGTGATGAAATTTCCCCTAATGTACAATCTAAACCTTCCTTAGGTCAACTTGAGGCCATTTCATCTCATCCTGTCACTTGTTATCGGGGAGAAGGGACCGACCCCCAGCTAAATACACCCTCCTGTCAGGGAGTTGCAGAGAGTGAGAAGGCCCCCCCCGAGCCTCCTTTTCTGCAGGCTGAGCCCCTCCAGCTCCCTCAGCTGCTCCTGGTGCTCCAGCCCCTTCCCCAGCTCTGTTCCCTTCCCTGGGCACATTCCAACCCCTCAGAGTCATCCTTGTCATGAGGAGCCCAACACCGAACGCAGGATTTGAGGCGCGGCTGGGATTTTTTTTCCCCTTAAAAAAAACCCCTAAATAAATCCATGATTTTTTTTACGAAGGCACCTTCCAGCAGAGCCCAAATGGGAATGTTTGTGTTCCATACCATCCGTCAACGCCGCGGGAGCGGCTCCTCCAGCTCCTCTTTGGTGGCCAGAAGGAGCTGTCAGGGAGCCGCTCGGCCGCGGCGCCGGGCGGGGTGGGAGCCGTGCTGGCACGGATCCCTCTGCACAGGGGATTTCTGCTCTGACAATTTTTGGCTCCTTTAGGTTACTTCGGAGCTGCACAGAATTTTTAATGCTCTGCACTCTCACAGGGACTGACAGCGAACTTAAATACAGATTGCAAAGATAGATCATCTCCCAGCACCACTTTGTTTGCTGCTGCTCTAAAATCATTCTACTTGTTCCTGCAGCTCCTATAAAGCCAGAAGAGCTCTCTATATTTGCTTCCCGGATGCCTTTTTCTCCTCTGCTCACGACTATAAAAGCAGCTTTTCATGCTCCAAATCGGAGATAAATTGAAATCGCTGCTGAAGAAATAAAACACAAGGCTAATCAAATTGTGGCACAGGAAACAGCCTTCAGCCAGTGCATTTTTTTGAGAGCTATTTTTAACCTATATTTTTATTTTGTCACTCCATATGGGAAGTCAAACCCATATGGTTTGGGAGAATGGAAGGTTGTGCTTTTGTAGAGATCTTGCAAACCATCCTGGCCCAGCCTCGTCCTTAAAGGTCCTTAAAGAGGGGCTTAAATCCAGTTGTCTGCCGTGGGACTGGAGCACTTAAATGCTCAGGCCCTGCCTGAGGTTGTAACAGCACAATTCCCTCCTGAGGTGTAAAACTATTCTACATTCGTTAAACCAGTCTCCAGTTAACTTGGCTCTTCTTAATTAGGACTTTTCTTATCTGTACACCTTCCTTTTTTCCTTTTCATTTTTGATTTCTCCATCGTTCCAATGCCCTGATGGATGGAGCTGGTCCAGTCCCAGCCAGGATGCAAAGCTGAGCATCCACAGCCATCACTCTCCTGCTCTTTGGAGTAGATGTTTGTGCCCTCCAAATGCCCAAATTAATGTGATTTCAGGGAATATGACTTTTTTCTGCCCACAACACCGTGGCACCTTCTGAGTATGTTGATGAATAAATACTTGGCTAGAAAATGTCCTGTCTTTCTGATAAACTAAATGTATAAAATTAGAAATGTGTCCTCAGTGTTCATCCACTAGAATATCCACTTTACTTGTGTTATAGGTTGTTCATGGTACTGAACCAAAAATTACGTGTTTTCTAAGGAGTTTTGTGGGATGGTTAAAAACACTGACAGAAAGTTTCTAACCTGGTAAATTCCAGAGGATCATTTTATGAATTTTTTAATTGTAGTCCCGGAGTTTCTTTCCTCTGTAGTTACTCAGAAGGTGGAATTAAAAAAAAACGACATAGCAAAATGCAGCTGGATGCTTTTATAAGTAAAACAATGAGCAGAGTCTCAGAAATGTGGATGATAGGGTTTAGTGGACATTCAGCTGAAAGTTGGATTTGGTGATCTTGGAGATCTTTCCAAACTTAATGATTCTGTGATTTTATGGTGTGAATTACAGAGGCTCAGGGGAGCAAACACCTTGTGGAACTGCTCTGACTGAAGGAAAAGTAATTTTCTGTATTACTTTTGATTTCAGAGTTGTATTTAACATCAATGTGGAAGTAGAATTGAAAAAAGAGTAGGGTTTTGGTTGGTAATATTTTTATGCCTTTTTTTTTCCCTTAGGAAACAATTCTCTCCCTTTTTGAGGGGATAAGGTGCAATGGGAATAGGACTGTTCAGTGGAGAATTCCGTGTGGCAGAAGGATGAGCAGCATGGAGATTTCTGAGATGGTTTGGACGTCACTTCCACCAAGTAGAAGAAATATTATACTAAAATTGTTCATCAAAACTGAGACCTCATATGGATTATTTATTGGAAAATCCAGAAAACAACCACTGAGTTTTTTCCCGGAGCAGAGATCTTGTGTTAGAGGAGACAGTGTTAAACTAACCAAGCCCCAGAAGGGACTAAAAGGAAAAACCTGAGATTAGAGCAGAGAGAAATTATCAGAGTTTGTAAAAGTGATTTGATGAAGCCTTGTTTGTGTTCAAAATCTGTGCTTGTTTTGAAATCCAAAGAACTACTGTTAGTTACATTATTGGCTCAGAGGAGCTTTATAGCCAGGAAACCCCCATCACCTGTATCCCACTTTCAAAAATACACTTTATACCATTTTGAAATCCCAAAAGACAGTGAAAACCCCTGGATTTGTGATGCTTGAGATTACTGGAATTAGATACAAGTAGTTGGGCTTTCCCGGGGATGTTATTCTGGAATATTTGAATAACAGAACTTCTGGCCCAGGTGTTTGGGGAGAGGGTGTGATGTGGGCACAGGAGCACTGTGAGATGGACTTGTGATGTCACTGTGATTCCTGGACATCCCTTGGCACCCAAGTGACTTCAGAAGGGCTGGAATTTCATCCCAGGCCAGGAGCAGCTGATGGAGGTGAGGTGGAGCAACTTCAAGTCAGTGATATAGAACTGAAAAAATTCTTTGTCGTATAACTGATCTCATCAGCAGCACAGGGCACCCAAATGTCACTTTGGATTTTCTCCTGAGTTTCCATTTACATCACTAATATATAGATAATATGTTAAGGTATTATCCTTAAAAAAAGGAAAGAAATAATTTCTTTATGATATGGGCAATTTGTAGAAGATGTTCGTGTAATTTTGCATTCTAAATGTGATTTATATTTATAAATAAATTTGCATCAAACCTCCAGCTCACGATGTCATAGTTCTATTTTATCTTTATTTCAGATGCTCAAGAAATGTAAATTATTTTTACAGCTACATAAAAGCTATTCAAAGCTGCCAGGAATAATGAGATACACATTGTGCCATGCAGCCATGAGAAATCCAGCAGCACCATGGTTACAACCAAACTGGGAAGCCATGAGAAACCAGGGAATATCAGCACATATAGATTCCTCTGGGTCCATTTTGCAAACTAATCTTAACTGGGGAAATTCATATAAGAGAAAATATTTACCTGAAGGATAAACAGGCCCCTAAAATGAGGAGGAACAGTTCATTTCTATGGCAGGGGTTTATTATATTTATTATATTGTTTATGGAACATCAGCCACAGTTGGGCCAGGCTCTGCATAGGTGCAAAAATAAAGATATCAGCATTCCTAGAACACAGAAGTGAGGTTTGCAAATGTTTGGTGGGTTTGCTGATGATGTTTGGACTTACAAAATATGGCTTGGCCATGAGGGTGGCACGAGGGAGAAGGGTCATTGGTGTCCCCTCAGTCACTGTGGTAAAAGGTTCCAGTGCTGTGGCTTGGGGTTGAATAATAGATTAAAAAATGGGTTCCCCTCATTAGCAATGAACTCAAACAGGTGGAGATAAATGAGGGTGTGAAAAACCTCGGCTGATGGTAGTCAAAGCAAGGTAAATAAAAGGTGCAGTGAATCAACAGGTTCCTTTCCCAATGAGGAGCTTTAAGGAACAAGTTGTCTGGATTTTGAAGAGGATCATCCTCATTTTCCATGACTGACTGTGGCTGATACAGATAGGACTCATTATTGTCTGGTTTTATCTCATCTCTCACTGTGTTTCCCAGTAAAACTGGGGTTTCGGTGTGAATTTTTGCTGTTAGTTTGCTGCTGGAAGTGTCTTAACCCACCCTACTCTTCAAAGTTAAAATGAGAAAAGATGATATGCACAGCCTTGCTCACTTGTTGCTATTCCCTGTTTGCTGAGTTACAGTGGTCTTGCTTTAATTAAGCTCAGTGTTAAGGTCAAACAGTTCCAAGAGTGGCCTGATGATCTTGGAGTCTCTTCTAACCTTCAGAATTCTAACAGTGACTGTGTGGCTGCTCCAAGGCTTTTTGCAGGAGAAGGGATGCAGAAGGCCAGGTAGTGATGATGGGATGTGTCCTCTGTTTTCTGGATGTTTAGAGGAGTCAGCTGTGATGAGCTCTTGGGTAGAGCCTAAATTTTGCAGAATGCCTGTTGTAGAACTGTCACTCCCATTTCATTCTGTGGCACCAGCCACAATCACCTGGTGACTTGGGATCTGCTGCTTTTCCCCTTTGGGTTTCCTCTTCCAGACAAAAAGAAGCACCAGTTTTGTGCTAAATTTTATGCTGGCACCAGACAGGACCATATGTGATGCTGAGCCCCTCATTGAGAAGGTGCTGAGCTGTTTAAGCCCTCCAGGTCCTCAGCACCCTGGAGAACTGATCCCTGTGATGCTCAGCTTTCCCCAGAGTGTGGACAGCAGCTCACAGGGAGCAGGGACAGCCTCAAACTCGAGTCAAAAGCAACTCTTTGTTGTGCTGAATCGGGGCAGTGAATGTTTGTGCATCCCAGAGAGCCTGGCCAGGCCTGTTGACTCCTAAGGACCACTCGTGTGCCTTAATTGGGGCTGTGCATGAATGCTCAGCTGGGTGGGAGCAGCACAAACATCCCTGAATGTCAAGCTCTCTTCTGTGCTATTTTGTAAAGCTAATGACCAGCAGGCATTAAAAACCCCTGTTCTGCTCTTTGGAGATGCTGAGGCATCTTGTTTCATATTTGTAAAGGTGAATGCCTTCACCTTAAAAGAAAATGTCTTTATTTTGGAGATGTTGGAGCATAGAAAAACGCAGCGCTGTAAACTTAATGCCCCTGGAAGCTTTAAGATGTTTTAATATGTCCATAACTTTAGAAAAAGGAAAATAAAAAGAGATAATGCTGCTTAGAAACATTTAAAAACAAAAAATCATGCTCAGCAGACAGCTCTTATGACAAGGCTCTGCCCAGAGTGAATTTTTATGCTTGAGTTATAAACCCTTGAAAAATGGGGATCCTAATACAAAAGCTGACACAGCTTTAACCAAAGCAGCTCTAGTAAGTGCTGCTGTAATTATTTGCTCATTAATTACAAATTTTGCAAGACATGAGAGTAACACAAATTGGAAAATAGGAATAATTATCAGTAATAATGCCACAGAAGCTGGACACATTGGAAGTATCTTCCTCTTTAAATTTAATAATAGCAAGACAACTAGAAAACTAATAAGAAATACATAATTGAAAATTAACCTTGCAAATCTGCTGCTAATAAACCACGGTCCTCTTGTGCTGCAATAATTTTACACAGCCCTTAATTTGCATTTCAAGTGTTATTCCAGGTAATACTTTGTGCCTTCACAACAATTAATATGTCTTTGAATTCCAATAAGAATGCAATGGTTGGATTTAGCCCAGCTGAGGAGTAGGGAGTGGGATAGACTGGAGTTTTTAGCAGCTCAGGGCTGGAATGGCTGGAACCCCAGTGTACAATGGTGATTTTTGTGCTGGCTGTGGTGCCTCAATGCTGTTTTGTTGCTGTTGAATTCGGGTATTGTAGTGTTTCATCCTTCCCTTGTGCACAGACACCACTTGGGCTGTTGGATCACTTGCACTTTCTCGTCCTCAGAGATGCAAGACTCGGTTACTTGGGGATGATTTAAACGTCCATGTGTTGGTAGCAGGGGGTGGGTGGTCCTTGAATACCCTGCTCCAGCTTTTCCTGTGGTGTTTGAGTGGTTTTCATGGATCTCATGGAGGCAGGGCTGGATACCCTGCCCAGCAAATCCCAGTGTGAGTCAGTGTAGCCTCTGCCTTAATGGAAAAGTGCTGCTTCACCTCGTGCCTGAGGTTTTTCTCCATTCAAAAGCAAGTGGCACTTCCGTATGGGTATTTTATATCTGTTGCCAATTGACAAAAGTCTTAAATCAACCAATTTAAGTAAGGATGAAGAGAATTGTTTACTCACAACGCAGATTGAGTCAACTGCTCTTGCTAAATATCTCCCACTCATAAAATAAACCTGATATATATCTCTGCCTGCACAGAAAAATCACAGCCAAGAAGTGTTTCATAATTTTGGAGCTCGTATCTAGTGAGCTCTGAGTGCTCAGCTGAGGAAAAAAAAAGGATCCTAACAAAGAGAATCATCCCTGACTGCAGGCTTGTATTATATTGCAATAATAGTGGCAGTGAAGGTATATGCAGGGATTCAAAGTTGTGCATGACCAAGAAGCTTAAAAAAACCCCCAAACAACAAAATAAAAATAGAAAATAACCCAGAGACCCACAGTGTTTGGCATCAGAGAGGAGGAACATGGTACACAAACAACTGGGTTAAGAGTGTGCACTCCAAGCAGTGTTTCTGCACAATTCCAGACTCCATCGAGGGCTGCATGTAAAATGTTGGCTTCTTTGTGCAAACCCACAAATCCCAGGGAAAAGGCCATGTGGGGTCAGTGTTTCAGCTGTTTGTGTGCTCACTTTATGTAAGAGGTTAGCAGCAGTGTGCTTTTTGTCCAAAGCCAGCAATAGCAGGAACAGCTTGTTTCTGAAAGGGTTGTGGCTCCCCTAGTAGTGTTAGAAGGGGTCCTGAAATAAACCTCGAATGGGGATAGTCTTTGATTTGACCTTTTCTGCATTTATTTGGCTGTAAGTGTGTGCTCAGTGCAGTGTTTGACTCCTGTCACTGCCTTCAGCCTGTGCAGCTCCAGCACCGGCAGCACAGATATTTTCCCTCCATCTCAGTATGTTTCAGGGAATTTAAAAAGCATGGCAGTGTGGGACAATGAGGCATTTTGGT
This sequence comes from Corapipo altera, assembly GCF_003945725.1. Taxonomy (NCBI): domain Eukaryota; kingdom Metazoa; phylum Chordata; class Aves; order Passeriformes; family Pipridae; genus Corapipo; species Corapipo altera. Next base: position 455,982 of record NW_020884891.1, on the reverse strand, counting down.
TGCCCAAATGAAGTCCCAGCAGCATCACAGCTCTCCATGGCTTCAGCCCATGGAGGGAGAGGGTGGTGTTGTCTCCCTCCAAACGCCTTTGAAATCAGATAAATATTAAAAAAGAGAAAAATGAAACATTATTTTCCAATCTCTTCTGCTTTGGGGCAAACCATGGAAAGCTGTTGGAGTAGTGGAGTAGAACTTATTTTGGGGGTGGGGAGGCTCTGCTACAGGTTGGCCAGAGAAGTTGTGGCTGCTCCGTCCCTGGGAGTGTCCAAGGACAGCTTGGACAGGGCTTGGAGCAGCCTGGGCTAGTGGAAGGTGTTCCTGCCCAACTCAAACCATTCCTTGATTCTATGATTTGTGTGAACTCAGTGTGACCATCCATGACTTTAACCTTGTGGATGTGAGGAAAGTTTTGCTTGACCTGTGAAGATTTGGAAATGGAGGGGAGGAGGGCTGGGTGTTCCTCAGCTTAACCCTGGTCAGGATTTAACCACTGCATTTATAAATGTAAGAACTGATGAGACACGGACAAGAGATGACCCAGTGAAGGGCTCTGGAAGACCCTTTGATGCAGCTTCCATTCCACACATGTCTGTAGGTCCTGTAGGAAGTTCCCTGCAAGACCAGAGTGAGTGCTGGGGCTGTGCTGGGTTTTCCATGGGAATTCAGAAGCTTGTTCAGCCTCCCAACCCAAGAGGCACCGAACAGAGACACATCCTGGGTAGAGAAAGCTTTGGGAGCCAAATGGATGAATACCAGCGGGGACTCTGCAGTCACAGCTCCAACCTTAAGAAAAAGGAGATGGAAAATACCCTCTCCTTCTGAAAACTGGGAGGCTGTGGGAGAAATGTGCCTCTTAATGATGCTCCTGAGGCAGCCCCTGTCAGTGAATCCCAATCAGCATTCTGTTCATCCCTGCTTTCTCAAGGAAAGACATGAAGGAGCAGTGTAGCCAAAAGGAAGCTATTTTTAGAAGATGGAGAGATGGTTCCCCCCCCCCAAACCATTCTGCTGTTATTTATGTTGTGTGGTTCTTGAGTTATTTATTTCAGTGGGAGCTGATGCAAAGTGGGATGGGTTTTAATGTGTGGAGGGATGGTGAAATCCATCCTACAGCTGTCCTTGTTATTCAGGGCTGGCTTTGAAAGTCTTTCCAACCTGGAAATGGGATGGGGCTTTTTGGACACTCTCAAGGTGTTGCTGATGGCCAGGGATGTTTGTTGTCCCAGTCCCTCCAGTCTCCAACACACTGACCATTCTCCTGTGGTTGTCACTGCAGATGTATTCCAACCTGCCACTAAAATTGCCCATATGCATTTTTAAAACACTGAAAAGGAACCGATAATTCCAAGTGCGCTCCAAGGTAAAAATAAAAAATGTTAACACTTTGCATCGATCAAACCTAATTTATGCAAACTGGGCTCTGCTGGCAACTGCAGCAAGGTAGAAATGGTGACATCATCGAGCTTGAGCTCTGCCAACCTGGGTTAGTGGTGCAGTGACAGTGGAGTGATTTAGATATTATGATCTCACTTAATATTTCATACTTAAAACGCAGCCCAACCTGTAATTCAGGGTTATATGAAGTGCACGCCTGTGGAGTTGTTCCAGAACAGATTTTGACACAAACTTTGCAGTGAAAGGAAATGTTTGAGTGACACACATATTGCATATGCTGTTACTCTGGAAGGCTGCTGAAAATCCTCTCAGAAGGGAAAACTTACTGTGGAATGTTTTCTATTTTATATATAAGTGTGCGTGTACATAGACACATGCACAGCAAAGGGTGGAAAATCTGGAATGCTGGCTTAAGCTTTCAGCTATGAAATCATCACAGGAGAAGAAAATCACTTGGATCAAGCAAATATAGCTGCAGGTTTTAAATCCCAAACCCTGCCCCTCTCACAACAACGACAACAAAACACTGGAGATGTGGTGGGTCAGGAGTTTGAACTTTTAACACCAATTTTAGAGTCCAGCCTCTCTTAGAGAAACAGTGCTGAAGTGACCTCCCATTCAGTGAGGGAGGGATTGCAGCTGGTCTGAGAAAACATCAAGTAAAGCACCAGGAAAAGAAAAGCTGCTTGTACTTGATGCTTTGGCTCCCCAGGTGTGCAGCTGATGGCAGAGGATGTGCTTCTCCCCAAGCCTCAGTGGCAGCCCCTGCACTGAGCTGGGAGCCTTCCATTGTCTTGCTCATCTCACTCTTATTTATTTTACTATTAATTGTAAGAGAATTGGAAGAACAATGGGAATAACCAAGTTTTCCTAGTTTAGCTTGGCTGAGTGTGTTGGTGAGGAACAATATCCAAGATAATTGGTTCTAGGCTATAGGACGGGCTTGCACTCAAAACCATAGGCATGATACTTATAAATATTTCGGATAAAACACTGTGGATGTAGGAGGGATAGCCTTGGCCACTGCAGTAGGAATTTGGGACAGATGAACCATGAAAATATTTTCCTATTTGTGTGGGTTTAGTCAGCGCTGAGACCCTCTAAAGGATAGGAAGGAATGGTTTGGGGTAAGTTTTTCTCAAGGAATATGGTGGTGTTGGCACTTGCAGTTTAGTTAAGTCTAAGATCTGCAATAATTCATTCTTGAAGACCTTAAGGATCAGTGTTGTAGCCCTTTTTTGGAGAGAACAAGGACAATGAGTATTCCAGAAAGAACGTGGTCAAGCCTTGAACCTGTGAACTGCCTCATTGTCTGGGAAAACGGCCTTTTTCCCCCTCCAAGACTGTCATGTTCATGTCCTGAAGCCAGGTCTGGTTGCTCATTGTTGGCCACCAGCAGCCTGTGTTTGAAAGCACATTTTGGGGGTTACTCAGCATGTCTGAGGCTGGATTTTCATGTCTGAGGGTGGATTTCATTGGTCAAGTTGTTTGCAGCCACATTTGAGAACGTTTTGTGTTGACGTTTTCTAAACCGGGGGAATGACCTTGTCACTGCTATAAACACTTATCAAAACCAATCAATATTAGTTCAAATGCTTAAAATACAGTGACATAAGAATTATTCAACAATATATGATTCTTTAAGTTGAATTAGGATGAGGGGAGTGCCAATCCAGAATTCTAGGATTTTTGGTTTACTTGAATGCTACTTTAGGAGTTTTTTCAGTCCACAATGAATTTCCACTGTTCCTTACAGCTAATAGGAAATTTTATGGGTTTTCGATCAGAATTAGTTTAAGCCACTAGAAAACATCCTTTGTTCCTATATTGATAGAAACCCAGTATTCTCCTTTCTTCCTGTTTGGCCTCCTCTGCCCTGGATGCAACGGGAGTAAACACAGTGGAAGGATTTGTATTACCAGCAAAGAAGAACAATTGCAGCAGTGTTTAAATTCACAAGGTTTGAGGATTGTAATTGGAGTTTATTTGAGGGTGGGGGGAGGAAATGTTTATCCCACTTCATTTTTAGAGGTTCTCTATTTGTGTTCCCCGTGCTTATCACACAGGGACAAACGTTTTCCCATCTAACGGAAATAATTCTGATTCTATTCCAAAAAAAACAGCCTGGAAGCCATGAGATCCCAGGAATAGGTTTCTCCCTCTAGTGGCAGCAGAAAGGGAGATACAGAGCTCTTGGACCAGGTAGAGTCATTCTTTTTTTATTTTTTTTTTTTTTTAAAGAAAATCACATGAGGTAAAAGCTGCTGGTTTTTTACAGCTTCAAAGAAATATTCATATGGCACAAAATATCTGCAGCTGCCTCGTGGTTCTCCTTAGTCATGGAAATACTTGTAAAACCAGATACAGAAACAAGGGTGTTTAATTTTTTAAAAGGCCTCCAGGCTTAAAGTGCAACAGAGAGAACCTGATAAACACCAGTTCTGATGAGTTTGGGGTCCTGCTCTGTCCTGTTGGCAGAACTATGGAGCAGACACTGTACTTGGGAATAACTGCTGGAACTAGCTCACCACCCCCCCCTGCAAATAATGCCTGACACTGGGTAACCTGTGGAGGGGGAGGGATGGGGATGTTCAGAGAATTGTCTTCGTGGGCATTTGAATCCTATGTGAGGCCACTGACATATAAAATGCAACCCCACAAGTGTTCTCAATGACTAAACCACCCTGAAAGTGTCCAAGGCCAGGCTGGACAGGGCTTGGAGCAACCTGGGATAGTGGAGGGTGTCCCTGCCCATGGCAGGCGATGGAACTGGATGATCTTTAAGGTCCCTTCCAACCCAAACCATTCTGATCCTATGGAATCTACCTCTTCTCTTTCTGCTTCCTGTCTTCTCATTTTGCTTTAACTACCCAAGAAAAGCATAAAACCACTGATACTTGTTTCTGGTGGGCAGAAAGCTTGCTCTGTGGAGGGAGCCTGGCTGAAACACTTGGTTCCTGGTTGGTTTCTGAAGCTCTGTTGATGGTTTAGTCTCCATGACTCAGTCACTGCTTCTTGTGAGCCTATTTCAGTGTAAAGTCTTACTTCAGTAGAAGAGATCACATGAAGGAGAGGTTGAAACAGCACCTTAAATTCAGGGAGAATGTGTCCTTCAAGCTCAAAAATACTGTTTAGCAAAGGATGTTCAGCTATTATCAACAGAAAATCCAGTAAGACACCCTCAACCCCAGTATAGCTGGGGTGCAGCTCAGGTTTCCTTTGATGTGCAGTGATAACACAAGTCCATGTGTTTAAGTTTGTCTGTGTCCTTGGGCAGCTCCACCTGGGCTCTGGGAGTGAAGAGCTCTGCGTTGGGAAAGCTCAAGCAGTAAAATATGGCCAGAGTCTGTAGGGCACCTTATTCCATGCATGGAGTCCCCTGGGACACAGGAAACATTCCCTGACCTGTGAGGTCATGTGCATTAGTCCATGAATTGGAAAGTCTTCAGCCAGGGAGGAACTTGGTGACTTCAGAGTGAAATGCAAACCCTGTTTCTTCCAGCTGGGGTTGAGAATTACCAAGGCAGCCTAATTCCAGATTCTTTCTACAAAAACTACCAGTATTTCCTGCACCCTTTCTGCAGGCTGTTGCTCTGGGACCTGTTTTGTGTTAGGACTTGGAGGAGAGGACTTACCATGAGAAATCTGGATTCTGGCCTGGCTGTGTGTGCCTGATGGATGGTGGTGGCTGTCTGAGCTCACTGAGGTTGGGAGACCTCCCGGCAAAGGGTTGTGTTCTCCTGTCAGCTGGTCCTCAGGACCAGCCAGAGTTTGCCAGGAGCCACCATTGTGCTGGAAGATTCCTAAGGGCACTGATCACCAGCAGTACAGAAAGCTCATTGGGACTTATTTGTTCCATGTCATCTTCTACGAGATGGCTTAAATATTAGTTACTTTCCAAATCATAAATCAATATTTTAAGCTTTTAATACTGTCTCTCCTTTGGATAACACCTTGCCCTCACTGTGGCAGATACCTGGGCTGCTTTTCCAGCCTCTTCTTTCTGTACTGTACCTGAAAACAGCTCTAATTTTATTTTACCTCCCAGTAGAGTTTCTTCTCATTCGGTGCCTTTGCTTTTCTTATCACTTTTTATGCTCTCAACTTCATTATGCAATTGTTCCAACCCTGCTCTGTACTTGATGTTTTATAACTCGTGGCTGCCTTTTCTTCCACTGTTGATTATTTTACATTATGATGTTCCTTCACACTGGCTTTATGGAAAAAAAAAAATAGCAAAACCAACTTGAACATTCCCTGTGCAATTACTGGGAGGTGGCCCACGTAACCCTCGGGCATACATTCATTTATCTTTGAACACTTGCTATTTCCTCTGGGTCCTTTCTCTCCCCAGCTTTATCATGCCGAATGTCACCCTGCACTTGGGCTCCCAACTTTGCTAAAATCTAATCTACTTGTTTACTAACTTCTGGTTGAACATTAATCCCAGCGAAATCCTTCAAGCCCTGAGTCTCCCCCACGTTCCCATCCCACTTTAATTGCTGCTGGAGGAATTACTGCTTCCAGAAACCCATCCTCTTCCCAGCCATACTTCAGATGATGGAAATAACATTTGCAGTTGGAACCCCCTGCACGTTAAAGAAATAGTTTTTCCCGACATCCACAAGTGTTGCTCACATCTTCTCCCCCTCCAAATTTCAGCCTTTCCCTCTGACGTGGTCTCAGCTGAACCTTTAAGCTTCTGCCTGATTTTAAGCAGCTGGGATGTGGGTCTCAACACAAGTACTGCAGTTCTGGCGCTTCCATCAGCTTCCTTAAAAAAGGATCAACTTGGGTTGATAAGCACAAACTCTTCATGTTAATAAATATGTTAATCAACAAAAGTCTTGAAACAGACTCCAGATGTGCTCTGGATTTTTCTAGACTTGCAAAACTATCTTTTGGGAACTCTCAGTGGCCACTTGCAGTAAAAGTATTTCTTTATACCCACGTAAAATCAATTCCCAATGCATATAAAATGCTTTCAGCATTGAAACTTTCTAAATGTGTTTGTCTCGTTCTTCCAAATCTTTGTCTAATACTGAAGTTATATGCAATTAACACATTTAATATTGACTTTATTGACCTCATCAATGTCACAGCTTATTAAGTTTTTTATCACGTAATCCTTCCTTTTCCTCTCTGTTGAATGATCACATACATTTGTTTATCATAAATTCTGAGTACATATATTTTGGAAAATAAAACTGAAATGCCAAGTGCTGTTGAAAAAAACATTTTCAAGAGCAGTAAAAAGATGTGTCTGGGTGTAGTTAAATTTTTATAAAGTGCAACATGAAAACATGTCTTTACCTTCATTGCTTTTTCTATCTCCCACCTACTGCTTTTTCCCTCTGAAAGGCAGCGGACAAAAATAAGAAGGAATATTTCTTGTGTTAAATGAAAACAACTTAAACATCTTTTTATTTATTTGGCATTTAATCTCAAGTGAAAACTTGTGTTCAGAACACGTGCTTTCCATTCAAATTGGAAAAGTATCCTCACAAATAAGTATTTGTTTGGAGGGGGAGCAATGTAAATGTTGCATTTCACAATAAATATTTCTGTAGTGAATTTGAATTGATTCACCTGTCACTTTTTTTTTTTTTCAGTAAAATGCAAAATCAGATCAGCCCAGATCTTGCTTATTTACACGGTCAGCTTTCATTTATCATTAGTTCTATTGAGTACTAAGGCTTTTAGTGCAGGAGATACCTCTTCCACTTAATGGATAATCATTTAGTGGAATATAATTTAAAAGGATTTATCTGGTATCTCTGCCATGCTCTAACCTCACCCCAGCATGATGAACTAGCTCCAGGAAAAGGATTAGCACTTTCTGGGGGCTTTTGCCTGGGTATTTGTTCAGTCATTAGTTCAACATCCAGCTTGGCCAAAGCACTTTGTGATCCACAATCAGGGACTTGACACAGCATAAGTATTTCTGGGTTTGGCTGCACTTTCCATCAGACCACTTTGTGTCAGGTAATTCAATAGGATTTCAATCCAAACCGTTGCCTCTTTTTAATTAGAAGATAAGAGCAAGCAATTGAAGGCAGACCTGGAGAGGCAGCGTGTGAGACAAGGGGCTGGGAGCTGCACCTGGGGAAGAGACAAAAGAGTGAAGGAAAACAAGGTCTTGAGCAAGTTATGGGAAGAGACTGGACAGATCAGGAGAAGAATTTTATTTTGAAATACAGCGAAGGGCCAAGAGGGGAAGAGGTTATTTTTCTCAGGAGAAAAATCTTTTGCTTTTCTGGGCACCGGAGCTGTATCTCAGAGAAGAACTCTTAATTAGGACTGCAAGCTTGCTGTAGCTTCTTTTTACACTCACAGAATCTCAAATGATGAAGAAATCTGACTTCAACTTGCTTTCCTTCTTCCCAGTGCCCTCCCAGTGCAGTCCTACAAGGTGTCAACAGTGGCACAGCAATGTTACAATCCATCTCCAAAGTCCTTCCAGCACGGGGTGGGTGCTGTGGCAGGCTTTTAATGAGTTTGAATTAAAGGGGTGAAGGTTCCCCCAGAAAATTCTGAAGGAGGAACAGAGAGGACTGTTGTGCAGGTCCAAGTATATATTTTTTTTTCAAGGAATGTCTGAGGATGTTTTCAGAGATGTTTTCAGATGACTGAGGTGCTGGGACAGTGACAGCTGCTCATTGAGCTGAAAGCTGAACCTGGACTCCCCAAACAAAAGTTTAAGGGCAAAAACTTTGAATTAATACATCTTTAATAACTGAACAAGTGCAAGACTCTGCAGCAGTATGGCTTGACTCTGCTTTTTGTGCTAAATACGGAACACCCAGGCTTCCTATGGCTTTAATTGGGTTTTGCTTCAGCCAGCCCGTGTCCACCTGGGCTTCTGAGCTGTCACTGCTGGGGAGGAGGATCTTCTCCCCAGCTCCTGCTGAAGCTCAGTGTCAGCAGGGCATGGCCAGGGTTGCAACTGGAGGTGACAAGAGGGCTTTGATTTTATTTTTTTTTTTTAACTTGCTGCTTTCCTCTGATTTTTCTATTCCTCTTGTTGCTAAAAGAGAAGTCCTAAACCCCAAAATAACAAAAACCACCCACAACACCCCCTCCAAAACTACACGTGGCAATTTTTGTGATCTCTTATGTTCGTGTAATAATCCAAGGCAACATTTAGAAGCTTCATTTTTGGAAGGGATTAAGAAAGACTGTTTTAATCTTTCCTGTAGCATAGAAAGTGCTGCAGAGCCAGCCAGCAATCCAGAGGCTGTTATGTTTTCCCTGATGCCTAGAATTGAAATGCTGTTTGATTTTTATTTTATTTTTTTGGCAACTTTTCTTCTTGAGGAAAGAACTTGAGTGCAATCAATTAAAGAAAGGATCTGATTTGCTTTGTAATTGTTTTTCTGTCTGTATGAATGATGTAAGGGCATATTGGAAGAATTTACTTCACTACTCTGTCTTTTCCAAAATAACAGGTTTACTGGTTGATTTATGGGTTGTTTGTTTTGTTTTTGTTGTTCTGTCTGTAGGTGAGAAAAAGGTTAATTTGCTTGAGAAATCATGTCTATGCCAGAGAAGGTCAACTTGTTCCATCATCGTGTTCTGCCATTGGAGGCTGACCTGGACCTAAACATGAGGTTTAAGGGAAGGATTAGACATCCTGTTTTTCTGCATGCTTTTCCCACCATTTGTTTCCTCCTGATTTTTGGTAGTTTCTCAGAAAAGGCAGGAGAATGTGACTCCCAGGAATGATTTCTGCTCCCTCTGAAGTCGTATTTTTCACACAAAACCTCCCAGCATTGCAGTGGCTGTGTCAGCTGTGACTGACCAAAAGTCAAAATACCGAGAAGTCTGTTTGTGAGTTGTGTTTAAAGCAGTGAAGGGCTGTGCAAGAATAATGATTGGGGAAGACAGAGAATATTAAATTAGTCCAAGAGCTGTCCATGAGCATAAGAACAGAGTGGCCATGTGGCTCCTGGGGATGTCCAACTCCTCTTCCTTGGCTCCTTCACTGCACTATTCTTATGACTCATAAGATGTTCATCACAAATGCTGAAGGACCAAGGCATTGTTGGAGCTTAAACCTTTTGCAGTGCCATAAAAGTACTACAAAATGAAGGATTTTCATATTTTATTTTTGTTTTTTTTTTTTCTAGTAGAAGTTTAATATTAATATACCAGACCTGGGTGTCTGATTCATGCTTTGTGCTTTTGTGGATGTGACATTGGTGTCAAGGTACAAGAGATGCTGCAGGGGGGACTAGAAAGAAAATAACCATATTTTTCCCCCTTCCTTTTACTGGAGAAGTGTGTAAAATGTGATTGGAGTTTGTCAGGATGGAAACAAATATCTTACTTTGCATGCAAGACTTCAGGATCTTTTCCAGGTGTAACATCCCCAGCACTAAAGGGGATAAAAACATTATTTTACATAATTTACAATTTTTGATAAAAAATAGCATCAAAGTGACACCTGAGGCACCACATCCATTTCCTTTGATAAGAGATGGAAGTTGGTCAGTCCTGGTTTTGTCATTTATTTGTGCTGATTCACAGGGTGGAGGAATGGCAGGAAGGGTTCAGTAACTTCTGAGCTGTAGGAGCAGAGCTGGTATTAAAGACTCCTGGATTTGCTTCTGGCTTCCTGTATATCAACATAAAGCTGTGGTGGGCTCCAAGTCAAAACACATGATATTTCTTTATTTTTGGCAGTTTTATTTTTTAAAATTATTTTTCCTGAAGTAGCTGTTAAAGCATTTTCAGTGTAAGCAGTGAATTTAAATACTTACATTTGTGCATTCACTTCAAATTTTAGGAATACACAGCACAACACACAGCAGTTCCTATTACAGCTTTTAAAAACCTGCAGAATTGCTCTTTGCTTTCCCCTCCTCTGGGCAGATCATATATCGAGCCCTGTTTAACTCCGAGAAACACATGCAGAAATCACCCCTAAACAGAGGCAATCAGGCCTCCCCCTGCCCTTGAGCCTTCACAGAAAGGATGTATGAGTTGGAATTTTCAAGTGCATATTATGGAGTTTATTGCCAGCGGAGTCTGCATAGATCAATATTCAATATAGCTGCAAACACACGTCCTTCACACACGTGCTGGATGCCCTTTGCTGGGGCAGCCTGGCCAGCAGCTCCTGCAACACCATTTACAGCAGCCCAGGAATAATAAACCATCATCTCTCTGCTTGCCCCACCTCAGGGTTTATTCAAACAGATGCTCAGAGGTGAGATTTTTGCACTTCTGAGCCACCTCCTGTTTGATTTTTTTTTTTTTAATGTGAAATATTTAGGGTAGGAAAGAGGTTTTTTCCCTCTATACTTTATAGAGTTTTTTTATTGCTGGCATTTATTGGGAATTGGTGTTCTCAGTTTGTTGGATGAAAAAGCCAAATAAACTGCTACTTGTAGATTTTTTTGCTTTATTGATTGAGACAGCCTATGGATAACCACAGAGGAAGGTCGGCTGGGGCCAAGGCATCAATCTGTTAGTTGGCATCTTCCAAGAAAGTTATCCAAAGTCTGAATATTCCCACTCAATAAACTGCAATAATACCAAATCTTTGGGAGGAGAGTTCTCCCAACCCCAAAAAAGGTCTTTATTTTGCCTTTGTGTTGATTACAAATCCCTTTCATATATAACTTAAGGGGAAAATTTGTGTTTGGTTATTAAAATTAGGGTTAAAGTGCTGTGTATGGGAATTTTTGTCTATGTTGCTGTCTCTGGTTTAGTTCTTTGGACTGAACAGGGAGTTTGTAGGGATCTGAGGGCTGTCAGTGCTGAGAAACGGGGGTTTTATTATGCAGAAGAGTCTTTATCCAATTGTTTATGATGTGTTGGAAGGGCTGTGCATGAGGAATAATTGTCAGGGAATAAAACTGCTGGCAGTTCCCTCCTAACCCACTTCCACAGCACATACTTGAAGTGCCATGAAAGCCTAAACAACCCTCAGTATAAATCAGGGATTTGTTTCCTTCTGTGTGAATTTCCTGGTTTGAGATGTCAGGCAGGCAGGAATAATTATTACTGGGAGAAGATGGGAATTCTTCCCTCCAAGATCCTCATTTGTTCGTTCACCAGGAGAACAATTAACGACAACTCACTAATGGCTGCAAGACTTGATTTTCTCTTTCCAGTGGTTTGTGCAGCCCCAGGTTTCCCATTGCCTGGGTACTCCCTGGCCCAAATTCCTTTGGCAGGAAGGCTTAGGATGCTGCAGGGACAGAAGCTTCCCCAGCAGCAGATTCCCAGCCAAGAATAGGTTGGAGCTCTTGGCACTGAAGTGATGTCTATGAGTAGCAGAAATCACAGCCTGACTCCAGCAAAGGAAGAGCAGTTGTGTTTTTAGTTGTGTAACTAATTACCACAGGTTTGGAGGGGGACAGAGGAGAGTATTTGGGTTTCAGGGCTGAGGAGAAGGATGGGAGACTTCCTAACTGAGCAAATATTTGCTGCAAGATGAAACCAAGATGGAAGAGGGAAACAGAAAGATCTTAAAAACAAATAAGCTCTGAAATGAAAATAAAACAGAAAATGCTCTAGCTAGTCTCCTTGTCAAGGTTTTTGCCCTGCCTGTGGGTAGAGCATTGATTATTAGAGGGTCAGTCTCTCAGAATTTAGCTTTTACCGGTTTTGGAGTGATTTACCCAGCTGTAAACGTGCACATGAGATGTTTGGTGGAGCAGAGGGTGGTTGTCTGAAGTGGGGTGAAACAGGTCTGTGCTGTGATAAACTTTAATATGGGTTCCATGACTTAAGGTTGGCAGTGACCAACATTCCTTGCTCTGTTTTACTGACATGGTGGCCCAAAGATGCATCTTCCAACCCCATCACCGGGGTAGGGGGATTAAACAGCATAAATCAGAGCCTCCTGTACTGTTGGTGTGGTGCAGTGGTGACAAGCACAGTGACTGGGTTGGGACACCACTAAATGTGTCCCAAACCTGTTGGATAAATTCAGTATCTTAATATCAGGGATGCCAATGAAGGCCAGGAGCTGAAGCCTTTCACATCCACTGAAAATGGTACTTTTAATGCATTACCCCTTCAGGCTTGAAAGGAGAAAAACCCAACACTAGCTAATAATTAAGTGATTAACTGTAATAATATGCTGCACATTTTGAAGGGAGCACTATAGGTGCAGATGAATCAGGAGTGAATTTATACATTAATACATACACAAAAGTATTTTGATTTCATTCTAAGAGAACCAACCCAGGGAAGGAACAGAACACCCCGATGTTTGCACTCCTCTTGCACAAGAAAACATCCAAAGTTTGCCTATAACCTACATTAATTATGGGAATATGTATAATTTATTTGTGTGTGCACTGCCTTTTCCACTGTGCTGCTATGGCTGATCTTGGGAAGTGGAGGAGAGACTGAGTTCAGGAAGGAATTGCTCCTCATCCCAAAAGTGCTGCCGTAGCAGAAAGAGCCTTTGATCCCAAAGAGCTGGTTGTGAGATTTAGGACTCGCAGCGTTCCCATTGCTGAATATGTAATTTAGGTCACTGAACTATGTTTTGGTGGAAGATACTTATCTATTCCACTTCTTGCTGATGTCCTGTGCTGGGAAATCAGATGTTAGAGTGCAAAAATACATGAGAGGCCAGGCTTAAAATGGTATAAAACATAAATGTCTCAGTGAGTGACTACAGTTCATAAGGTGGTTTTAGGGTGAGTGTCACATCCTTTCTTTTGTACTTTGTTGTCCTTCTCTATCCAGATTCTGATAAATTGGATTTTTTTATTTTTATTTTTATCTATGCCTTTGACTTTGGTGAGCAGAAGATCCAGAGGAAATACAGTCTCCTCCTTGCTCATCCCTGTTGCAACATCCCTGTTCAATTTAGAGAAGCTGAGAGGGTGTGAAATTCAGGTGTTTCCTTATATCTCCAACAGAGGTATTCACTACCAGGGAGAAAGGCTAATTCAGCCCAAAATATCCCTCCTGAAAGGAATGAGGGATTTAAAACATGTGTGGATACTTTATTTTGGAAAGAATTAATTAAATTATGCCGTTTAACGTGGTCATTAGCTCCTCTCCCAAGCTTTGCTGTGTCACTGGGCCAGCTACAAAGGAACTGTTGGACCTGTCACAAAAACTCTCCCTGCATTTCTGTATTTCTCTGAACAATTTTTTCCCCTTTTCCCTTTGGAATCTGTTAAGTTTTTACTTAAGGGAAATTGTTAACAGGGAGCAGACTTGCAGGAAGATATGGAGGGGCTTATCTCAGCTTTAAAAGGACTCAGAAATTCAACTGATAATAGCAATCCAAATTTAAATAAGGAATTAAAAAAAAAAAAAAAACAAAAAAAAAAAACCAACCAAACCTCACCCTTGGGTGACAAAAGGAAAATCTGCCCCTGAGATAATTCATCAGACAGTGCTCAGCAAACAGCAAGAGAAAAATACATTTTTTTCTCCCCTAAATCTCTCATGATACAAGAAAAAAAAAAGGCAATTTCTCTCACCCCTACAAAATTTCAACAACTAGTGATTAGCAGTGCAGCTCTGAGAAATAGCAGCTACGTTTTCTAGTCAGTATTTGAAAATCCCTAATTTACAGCAGCAGCCAAGCCAAGATAGGAATCTGGATTTTACAGATCAATCTCCTGTAGCTGGTGAGATCTGAAGTATCAGACCCACTAAATTCACATTTTCTGTATTTTTCTTTATCAGATTCCAGCCTGACTGGAATCTATAAAAGTAACCAGTTTTCTAACACTGTGCCTATTGAACAATATAATCCAGTGAACCTACAAATCATTAGTAGTTCACCTTTACAGTGAAACCTGGAGATTTGAACAAGTCAGGTGAAGGATTTTCCTCACTTATGACCTTCCCCCGTTACTCAAAGATGTGCACACAAGAATATTTCTATAAATAATGTCTATATAATCACTATATACAAATATATACATATTTATATTTATTATTACTTTAATGTACTTATTTGTGCTTCCTAATGGCAAATTAATTTGGGAAAACTCACAAAGGTAATGATGAATATTGCATTAAACTCCACACTAAATCAAAGATATCACCCTAGAATTTGCTGAGAGGTGGTAATTGCTGAGATTACCAAGTAGAAGGTATCTGCAACTTGGCATAATTTGTCATTTATAACAACTCTACTCTTACTAAAAGTTCCAGGATTTACAGATGAGTTGATCCAGATCACCTTTGTACAGCAGTTAATTATTAGCTCCTGCACTCCCAGCTTTCATTTGGAAATTACCTCCTTGCTGCTTCAGTCTTGCTTTTAAAAACAGCTTAAGGTTATGGAATATATTTGCCATGAGGCTGCTGAATTTATCTCGGGCACTGTTGACTCAAACTCCACGTTCAACTCTTCTAAGACACCTCAGACTGAAACTGTGGCTCTGATTAAAGTGATAATTCTTTAGCAGTTTGGGGTATAAACACTGCTGGTGATTTCCCTTACGGACAAAAAGACACAAATAATCACTGATTTCAAACCAACTTGCAGATTTCCCCCCTTTTCATTAGCTTGCCCTTCTGAAACAAAAAATCCTGCCCAAAATAATCAGAGACTGCCAGGGAGATTTCCTGGGTCGGTGCAAAACGCTGCGGAATCCAAACAGCAATTCCAAATATTCCTGAGCCTCCTCAAACACCCTCTGACTGCACAAACACCAGTACAGTGAGGTGGAAAACAAACACTTGAGATTATTCACCAAACAGAAATTTAAGCTCATATTTAAGGAGATGAGGGTGTCATTTTGCTGCCGGGGAGGGAGATCCTGCGCATCCAGAGACTTTCTGTTCAGCACTGCTACTCTATTTCTAAGGCAAATAGCCACAAATTTTCTATTCAGCACTTCAACTCCACTTCTAAGGTGAATATCCACAAATTTTCTGTTCAGCACTGCAACCCTATTTCTAAGGTGAATATCCACAAATTTTCTGTTCAGCACTGCAACCCGATTTTTCTACTGGATATATGTTATCTTGCAAAGAAAACGTATTTTGCAATGCCTTATCTCTCCATCATTTTTTGTTACTTTTCCTGGATTATAGTAACTTTTTGTTTGCTGGTAGTTAGTTGCTTTAGCAAGTGAGATAAATTGAGACATAATTCAAAATGACAGGACAGGAGTAACCAATCCACGGGGCACAAATGAGTGCCTGTTAACATGTCACGTATTACATCCTTTATTAAAACCAGCCCCTGCTCCGTGTTGGCAAACAGCATTTCCAGCCTTCCCCCAGCTCAGCTTTGTGATGGATTGTCTTGAAGCTTAGTAGTATGTGGAGTAAAATATTCTTAAATTCAAATTTTTATTTCTGTCTTTGTAGGGATTTCCATTCAAACAACCTTGTTAATCACAGCTAGTTTTAAATAGGCTTCCCAAGGCAGCCCAGATTCCAAACCTTGGAGGTATCTCAGCATCCATCTTCTGCACAATCAATTAATTTGAGGGCATACCTGACCAACTGCTCTCTGTCTGCCTCGGGTCTGAAGCTTCCTTTCATCCCTCCCAGTATCCCGAATTTTTGTACAGCTTTTCTCGTACCTGTGGTGGTAACTTTTCAAAGAACATCTTTCCTTTTTTAGTGTTTGTTTCTTTTGCATAATTTATCACTTGAATTTTCATTTAAAATAAAAATAGAGCTGTGCATAAACCCCGAACTAATCTATAAAGGATTCAGAATTCCCACATGCCCTGCTCAGCTTTACCCTCTGTGCCCGACTCAGTTTTCTTTTGTGCTGGAGCTGGAAAATCCCGACTCTTTATTCCAGTGTCAGAGCAACAGATGTTTGAGCCCATCCTCGGCAGACTTTCCTGAAGCAGCCAGTGAGCAGAGACAGTGTTCCTGCTGGATAGGGCAGGACTAAGTAATACAGTGTTTTCCAAAGCCCAAGTGTGGATTTGAGGTGTTGTGTTTACACTCAGCATTGTTTAAAAGCTGTTCCTAAAAACAAGTGGATGTCCTCTCATTTATTGAGAATGCCCCTCATGCATCACAAAAGCTTTTATCAGGAATAAAAATTGTAGGGCATAATCTTTACAAATATATATAAAAACAAGCCCTGAGGGGTCTGTGAGTGTGGGGAAGCGGGTGGGAGGATAAGCAGAGGCAGCAGGTCTGGATGCGGCGGGAATCCCACCCTCGGGTCTGTCCCTGGCACTTCTCCATCCCATGGCACTGGAAAAATGCCCCGTTCCCTTGGTGAGAAAGGTGCTGGTATGTTTATCATGCAGCCAAGAAACAAATGGGAGCCATTACAAAGGTGTATAATTCAGCAATTACAGTTATTTGTTTTTTTCTGACACCCCCTGCAAACAGTTATCGCTTCAGTCAAACATAATCAAATTATCTTTTTTTTTTTTCCCCTCTTTCCTGGTACTGGATATTAACAGGGCAAATAAAAGGGAAAATAGTGCAGTCCCTTGTAATAAAGAAAACAGCAGCAAACTATTAATGCTCTTTGAAAAGAGTAGTTTTAACAAAGTAAGCAAAAATCATTTTCTTTGGTTGAGTGTTGATTCCCCAGTGTGCTCTCAGTAAGTAATTAGAATGGCCCAGTGAATGTCAGCATCAGCTTGTTTATTCTCATTATTTTATCATTTTAAAAACCCTCTAGGTGATGAGACATGCAGTATAGAACATAATTACCATTATTAGCATACTAATTGGACACAAAAATAGGCCAACTACAAGGTAGCCAACTGAATAATTTCACATTAATCAAACACCATAGTGAATAAGCCCATTGTTAAATTGACAGCTACAATAATTGGCAATATTTCGCTGTGCAATATAAGAAATTCCTTGTAATGTCTCTGCCACGTTATATAATTTAGTAATTTCCCATATTTCCAGCCTTAACTTTGTACACCTAGTTCAAGTTCAAGAAAACATCATGATAAGATTATTAGTCTATTATCAAGTGGACAAAGTATATAAAGACCTGCTTGTCAGCATTCAGGAGTAGATTTGCTCGATAAGGAAACAAAAAGGCTCCCAATTTAGTTACTTGTTGCTTCAGCACTGAATATGTATAAAGGTTCTTGATAAGATTTTTTTAACTGCATATTGAAGTCCAACCTGCCTCTTCAAGAAGCAGAGAAAATGGTAAAGAAATTAAAAAAGGCAAGTGCTAAAATAAAATAAAATAAAATAGAACCCAGTGGGAACTGTGGCTTTGATCCTCCGGGATAATTTTCTGGTTGGGAATTTTCTGGTGCCGTCCCCGTCTTGTTGAAGGGCGAGCTGGGAAGTTGCAAAAGCCACCACCAGAAGTGAGGATTCCTGAAATGCTCAATTAAGGAGCAGGCAGGAAGGGAAAGCTGGCCCTGGCTGTGCTTCCCTTTGAAAACCTTGGGGGAAATAAGACAGGAAAGGCGAGGAGAAACAGAGATGGGGAAGGTGCGAGAGGGGGAAAATGAGGGTTGTGTCCGAGGGAAGGAGAGCGATAAGGAGAACAGAACCAGATGGTGAAACAGGAGCAGCAGAGCTCGGAGAAGACGAGGGGAAAGAAAAACAGTGAGGAAGAAAGAAAATAGTCATCAAGAAGAGGGAGGAAGAGAAGGTAAGGTGAGAGTCGGGGAAGGGAGAGCAGAGTTGGAAGACTATGAAACAATATTCTTCTTTTAAGAATTCAAAGGCGCGAGGGGGGAACAGGCATCGCGCTGAAAGAAACGTTTCCTTCCCACTCCCCAGGCTTCGGGAGCTGTGGAGGCTGGGAAGGAAGGCAGAAAAGAGGCACTGAAGTTTCTGTTTATTTCAATAAGGAAAATATTTCGGAAAAAGCTCTCACAGAAATGGTATTTCTCAGCCGCTCCCGCGGGCGTCGGGCGGCCGTCAAAGATGGGGCACGCGGTGATGGGGCAGCTTTGGAACCCCCAAATCCCCCCGGTGGATTCCTGGTTACAAGTGCCTTGATGAAAGTCAAAACCAAGTGGTTAAGCTCGATGGCATGTAATTTTAAAGGAATTAATAGGAGGGTCAGAAAAAGCAATAAAATATTGGCATGGTTGGTACAAAGCGCCAGTTCTCACAGACCCGAGTCTGGACACTCTGGCAGCACTTGGAGAAGGGAGATTGCATTGAGCATGGGCCAGCAACTGCCTGAAATATTGTTATTTCAATGAAATAATTGAATTATTTTAATTTCAGTTGCCAAAGAGGCAACTTTTGTCAATGACTGGATCTGGTAGGGGTGGCTCTTGAGAATCTGCTGATTTAATTAAAGGCAGAAGAAGCTTTCTGGAAGAAGTGACCTCTAAGTTTGTGTTGAAATTTGGCTGCTTATTTTGAATTGAGCTGTAAGGGGAAAAAAGCACTGCTTTACAAGCAACAACAACGTATTTTTTCCAGCTGGTCTTTGCTTATTAATCTGATAATGGGTAATTCTCTGCTAATGGTTGGGGATGCCTGTTAATATATCACAATCTCAGCGTATTGATTATCTGTTTTATTCCCCTTTGTACGGCCAGTCTCTTGAGTGGCAAAGTCATGGTAAAAGAGAATAGGTAAGACTGTGCTTCAAATGTCTTCTGGTACAGAAAGGAGCCACCATGGGACATATCAGGGGGTAGTAAAATCAGCTAAAATAGGCAGTATGGGCTCAGACTTTTCTTTAAGCACAAGCTACAACTTTGATTTACTCACTGAACTCCAGAAATACATCTCTGGGCACTCATTGCTGGGAAGTCTCTCCTTTACCTATAAATGACCATAACACCTGAGTCAGGGGGTCCTGAAAGTTCTCTCCAATATAAGTGATATAATCCACCTTTTAGAGAAGAAAACTTGGAGCAGGAAGAGGGAAGTGTCCTGTGCCAGGTTTACAGCAGAGTTAAGGATAACAGCCAAGGCCATATTTTTTGCTAATACATTAGGATGGCTCCGAAATGTGCCAACTCCGGGGCTTGGGATAAAGAAAACGACAAAACTGAAAATATCCTTGACAAGATGTCTCTCTTAACACATTAGGAGGCTGTCCAAACTGCGAAAAAAATCCGCAGCAGTTCCTCTCCTTCTGTCACAGAGTCTGTGCCTTGGTGGTGGTGGAAGTTGCAGGGCTCCACTGGGATGCTGCACGGCAGGTGATCCAGGAGGAACAGCTCAGGGGCAGCTCTTTGAACGTGCAGTGTCTCACCTGCTCCTTGAGATGCCAGACACAGGGCACTGCAAATTCCCCAAAACACCCCCAACACCCCAGTAAGGTCTGGGCAGGGGGGTTGCATTGGGCACTCACATCCACTGTACTTCAGAACTGTGCCTATGATCAAGACACCACAACTCTGCTGTTTTCTTACCCCTTAAATACACCTGGGTGATTAATGAAAACAACCCCCCACTTCCTACCCCCTAAAACTCCCAGACCCAACCCCAGAGCTGAAAGCAAAAGGAAAGAAGGGCATTAAGCACATTCAGGCACAATAAACACGGCAGAAAAACACTGCAAAGAATAGTTGTTGAATACATTTGAATAACAAATACATTTGAGGAAATCCCAGTCTGCTTGGGGACAGAGGAAAGGAAAATAAATTCATCACATTACTCATTGGAAATTATTTGTTCAGCTCTGCTCCTTAAAGTGTCAGCTAAAGATGATTTCTACGAGCGAAGATTTTCTTTTCTTGCTTCAAATGACTCCAAAAGAAATGAATATTCCAGCCACCAAGTGAGGTTAATATATGAGTTTCAGAGCCATTTACTCACCACTGCTGTTCCCTGCAGAGTAATGGCACTGAGGTGCATTCTGGGACTGCCAGGGGTGAAACCACAGTAGCTGCTCCTGAATAATTTAGAGATGTATGAAAGCTTATTTCATCATCATCAACACAGTAATACCTTGCACCAATGGAGTGCTTTCCATCTCTGGGCTCCAAAGCTGTGCAAGTAGTCACATTCCCATTTTTCAGTTGGGGAAACTTGGGATTAGAAAGAAAAGAAATCATTTTCCAAAGGGAGTAAAGGCTGGGATAAAGATTCAGGTCTCTGCAAAGAAGTACCTGTAGTGTCTGAGATGTGTGGGTGAAGATGCTGTAGCTGAGACCTGTTTATGCTTAGTGAATGATCTAAAGAAAAATATTTTTCTCTTTTCCTTTTGTGCTAAAATAAGAATTAAATGAAGCATTAAATTTCCAGGATCAATGAAATCTAAATATATTGTTATTTTCTGTGCCCTGCTTACTCTAAAGTGGCAGAGCAGGTTCACATGCAATTCTTGGGATGGCAGAGCAGGTTCACATGCAATTTTTGGAATGGCAGGAGGCTCCACTCCCATCACACAGTGATTATTTCCATTAGTCTGAAGGGGCAGAGAGACCCTTGTCCTCTCTTTGGGCTATTTACACATGTGTGTAGCTGGGAACTTTTTTTGTGTTTAAAGAGTCTAACAGCTCATCAATCTTATTCTTCCCTGAATGTAGATTGGTCTTTAATGAGATCAATGAATAGTGCTGGTACTTTGCTGGCCAAAATTGTAAATGTGCTGTTCCATTTCCTATTTCCCCTGTAGCACAGGGATCTCGGCGTGTTACTGCTAATGTGCTTTGCATTCTATTGCTCTCCTACAAAATTTATGGCCAGAGAGAGACTGCAAGAACAGTGTGGGCAGCCAGTTGTATTCTCTGTACTGCACTCAGATTTTTTAAAAATATAGGGGTTGGGAACAGTTGAAGGGCAAGGAAATACAGAGCAAAGAGGCAACTGGGGAAGGATGTCAGATTAGTTGCATTAAAACAAAGCTTTGGGGTTTGAGATGTGTCAGAGACAGAAAAAAAGTGGCTTACAAGAGCTTTAATAAAGTGATTTTAACAGTGGGATGCAATGGAAGTGCCTTTGGTCAGCCTGGAAAAAGGTGGGAGGAGAGAGGAGGGTGTTGAGCAGGGCTGTGAGCAGTGGGACAGTGCACAGTGTTAATTAGAGCTCTGGAGTGCTCTTAGTGCCCTTCCAACCCAGTCCCTTCTCCTCACTGTCCTTGTTAGCACCATGTTGGGTCCTGTTCCAGCTGGGCATTAACCTCCATAACCACCACCCCAAATACTGCAGGTCTTGTTTCTCTGAGGTGGCTCCTACAGCGAGAGCTGCACAAACAGCCCAGAGGTCTGACCCGGGGAGTTCTCTCTTTGTGCAGAGGGGGCAGGTTGGTGCTGAAGAACATGTGGATCTGATTCTGTGACTGTAAAGTGGTGATTCTTGTGGTTTATTTTCTGTTTTGGAGCTTTTACCCATGACCTCTCATCCACCAGCAGCTCCCAAGGAAGTTGTGTCCCACAGGGATACACCTAGGAAGTCTCACTGAGCCAGGGAAAGGACTTACTGGGCAGCCTTTATATATTGATCTTTTTTTTGGTGCATGGTAGTCCAAAGCCAGATAAAAGCTGTAGTTCAAGGCTCTGACTTGAGTCTGTGTTATATGAAAGTGCAGAGAGCTGAGGCAAGCTTTGACAGGCTTTTCTTGGTGCATTTGGGACAAGTTGTGTGCTGAAGGACACCTCCCACTGACCAACAGCTTCATCCCTGTTTCTGTGCAGGAGTGATAATCAGAGGAGAAAACATAAAGGATTGAATTCAAGCAGATGAGTTGGACTCTTTAGAGGGAATCTAAATGGTGTGCAACCTAAAGTGAGTTGTGGGTAAGATCCCAAAACCCCGAAGGAAACAGATCTGTGGTAAAATCTTAGAAAGGAGAGAGATGTGCAACAAATGAGGACTTGAATGTGTCAAAGACTAGTTGGAGACCCTGCTTGCACCCTGTTGTTTCTGCCACCATGGCATGTTCTCCTGAGCTTGCCCTTGGGGTGAGCAGTTCATTCCCCTGGATCTTTGGTATTTTCCAGCTCTTTGCCATTTCTAAACATCATTCCCCTCCCTATTATTGTACCATTCTCAGTGATATTGCCTGTGAATTAGTATCCAAGAGGTGGTGGCAAGGCTGGAAAGGCTGGTTGATTAACTCAGGGAAATGATTTCTGGAGCTCCTGCCTCCCAGCTGAAATGCAGTGTGGCCCTTCAGGGACTCGGCAAATACACAGGTAGCAAACGTGGTATTGCTCTCCCACGGCATATTGTGCATATTAAAGCTGAAAGATGGGGAGAAGCCTCTCTTTGGAAGGCAGGGAAATGCTCAGCCACATAAAAAATGGTGTGGGAAACTTGAGAGAACGTTCTTGTGCGTGGTATCTGTCAGAAAAAGTGATATTGCTCTGAAAAGGGCAAAACTGCCAAGGAGAAATGACTTTGCACATCCCAGAACCTGGGTTGGTTACAGACAAAAGCAGCCCCAAAAACGAAGAGCCTCTTAAAATCCTTCCATGGGGCTTGAAGGTGCCAAGCCTCTGTAAAGCCAGCAGAGGTGATTTTCTGAGCTATCCCTCAGAAGCAAAGAGCAACCTGGTATTCTCTTGGCTTTTCCAAGGGTGGGTGGCTTGGATGTAAAGGATAAAGCACAAAGCTGGGGCATAAAAGGAGGTTCTGCATCTTCCTGCTGACTGGAAGGGGTTCAGTGGCAAGAAGAGGTTCCTCCATTTATGAGAACTTCAACACCTTCCCTGATACTGGGGTTAAACTGTGGCCTGAGCTCAGGATTTCCTTTCCCAAGCCAGCAAAGTTGGGCTCCAGACCATGTCATTTCAGGAGGAGAGTGGAACAATGTGGGTGGTGACAGCAGAGAGAAGAAAGATAAAAATATAAATAGATTTTTGGGGAGGTGGCCCAAATTCTGCTCCTTTTTACTGTGACATAAATAGAGAATAACTCCATTTGGATCAAAGGTTTCCTCAGATTTTATATTAATCTTAACTGATTCTAGTATTTAACCTTTATGCTCTGGACAATATGGTTTTCCACACACTTCTTCCATGTTAGACATCTGTTGTATCTTCTGCTCTTACCCAGATTTCCTCTGCAAAGAACAATTTTTCTCTCTGCTGCTTTATGCAGGATTTAAGTGCCCATCCTCCTTTAATTCTGCACACTTCTTTTTTTAAGTCTGTCTTTCCATCCTTAAGTACCAGTGAGTTGCCAGATAACACAGTTATTGTTCATATTACTAGGAGATTGTAATGGATTTATATAAAACTCAGACAGTGCCATTGTTCTTGAAGTCCATTTTATTGTAATGAAGTTTCACTCTTAATATTCCATGATCTTCAATGTCCTTTACAAGTAACTTTTTATAAATTAATCTATAATAATCTAATTCAAGTCAGTTAAAGTGGATAACTATACTCCAATTATGATATTGGGAAGAGTTTTTACATAATGAGGGCTTTTATATAGATGGTTAACGCTAATACTGTAGTTTACAACATACTGTATGAATCACTAATTAAATGCCTAAGTAGCAATAATGGAAGTGGAACTATCAATACAGAGACGATATCAATGATGTAAGGCATTAATAAAACTTTATGGTCCCATTTAATCTTTTTTTATAGGTACTCCATTATGTCAGGGAAAAGAAAAGGCAGAAAAACAAGAAAGTGAGAAAGTGGAACTTAAAGGGACCAGGAAATGGAAACTGGAATTTCCTTTCTCTTGAATCTTGCCCAGATATGGGCTGGATTGAAGGGTGAGGAGCAAACTGCCCAGTAGAAATAAATTTATCACGTTTCTGTAAAAATATGGCTGTTCACTGCAGTGGGGTGGTTTAAATGTTACTGAAATAACCCCTATTCTATGACTTAAATGAAGGGCAGCTTAAATAATGTCTTCAAAGAGGGACACGAGTTTAGCAGAGCGCTGGCCCAAAAGGAACAGCTCAAACCTTGTGCTCCTGCTATTGGCCAGCAGAGATGACTAGAAGGGTAAATACACAAACATTTATATTGGAAGGAGAAACTATTAACAAAGGTATTTTATTTTTAAGCCAAAGCCCAGGCCTGGCTCTCGGGGCTGCCCAAGGAGCGTTCCCTGCTCTCCTGACAGGACATCTCCTCTGTGTTCCTTGGCCCTCAGCCAGTGTCCCCTGCAGGAAAGCAAGCTGCCCATTTGCATATCAAAGCAGAGGAATAAGCCAACCCCAGTAGACCTCGAAAGGGAAGTGAGAGTATATGGGAATTTTTAGTTTTAACAACTCTCAATAAGAAGAAGAAGAAGAAAAAAAAAAAAAGGACCACCTCCATTCCTTTCAGCAGCCCCTTCAAATGCCTTTGCAACACATTTGAGTAGAAATAACTGTTTAACCCCTCAAATCCCCTTATGGGTTGTTTCAGTCCTGGTTGGGTTTTAGCAGAGAAAGGGAAGATATTTTTTTTTTCCTGAATATCAGCCCCTGGAAAATCGTTGCACTGAGACCTCCTACACACCTTGACATGTATTAGAAGCATGCAGTGGTCAGGCTGGTGTCTCATGCTTGCTGCTGTTGGGATCACGGGTTTATTTAGCACAAGATTTCCAGGCCGGTGCCTTTTTGTGCCTCACAGGAGGTACTTGGCAGCACCTGCTTGAGGTATCACTGCTGAGGCTCAGCTCTGAACTCCACCTTTCCTGGATGTCCATCGCTGGGCAAACCGGAGCTGTCAACCTGCCTGCTCCCAGCTTCTCCTAAAAATAAATCTTCCTGCATTATTTTAAGACCAGGACTTCAGCTGAGTAGATGAAGAGGCTGTGAAAATTCCTTGCCAATATCAGTGAAGATTAGATCCGAGAAATAACGTCTCTGTGTGATAAGAAATTCATTACTCCCCTTGCCCATCAAATGCAGCTGTTGGCAACTCTCTGCCTCAAGTACAGGGAGTGAGGACATCAATAATCCTGCAAATTTGCAAGTGAGACCAAACCTTTGTGCAGCCCCCCCTTCCTCCTGTGTGTTGCTCCATTTCACAGCCACTGCTCTCTTCAAAGACTTCTGAAGAACTGCCCGAGTTTAACTTGACTATTACATTTCTGGTGTTTTCAGATAGCCCTACTGCCACTGAATGGGGATGGATGTGTTTTGTTGAATTCAAATTTAGCTGAAATGCAGGAGAAAATACACCTCTGATTCTTTGTATAGCCTACCAAATCCTAGGCTTATTAGTAATACAATCAAACCTAAACTGTAATTAAAAAGTACCTAAAACAGGATGTGGGGCTTTGTGGAAGTACAACCTTGCCCTGTATTGTGGTGATTAAATGAGCAGAACTCTTCCCTGGTCACTGGCTTTTCTTCGTGGGGTGGTTTGGGTTGGAAGGGACCTTAAAAATCATCTAGTTCTGGTTTATCAGCAGTTACTTTAGAGCAGTCATTCTCTACTGGCAGCCACTAACAATCAACCATGGAATAAATTCCTCATTGGAGAAAAAACCACCATTCAGATGCTTTGGAGTTGACCACACCTTTTCCTAGACTTACACAGGAGGCTGTGATTGTCCTTCTTGGTTTGGAGTTCAATGAAAGAACTTCTGCCATGAAGCTTCAAGTCCTTCAACGTTTTTTAGTCTCTTGATAGCTCTTATTTTTTTTTCCAGAGAACTCTTCGTAGATCATAACAAAAATAAGATAAAAAGATCAGTGGAGCTTTCCTCAGTTTAATGATTTTAGCCGTGCAGTGCTCTCCCTTTCCCTGCTCCTGTCCCTCGGGACAGCTGAGCTCTGGAAGGTGCCATAAACCTGGGACCTCTCGTGGCTTCTGTCAGAAATCTAGAAATGGCACTAATGGGCTATAAAAAATAATCAATGAGAGGCATCAGATCTCAGCTGTGTCAGCAGGAAGGGCTGGAGACCCTGAGCTGAGCAGAGGGAGCACGGCAGGACCCAACCCCACGTCCCTCTCCAGGAATTGGTGTAAATAAAACCAGGGTGTGCAGCCATACCAGGGACAACAGGCTGATACCTGAGCAAACTGAGGCTGGGACCTCACTTTTACCTACAATTCTCACATTAACTTATTTTTTTGGTGTTTTTTGGGGACTATCATGCTTCTTTCTGCATGGGAAGATCTGCAGGCTCCACACAGGGTGAAAAGTTACTGCAGGAAGTGGGTTCAGCGGCGTCAGAAACTTTTGTGCTTTCTTTAAAGGGTGTTTGGAGATATATTGAGACTTTAATGCTGCTTGTTCTGCTGCATCCCTGCTCCCTTTGAACACACCTACACATTCAGTGTCACCTCCAGCTGGTTTATCATGCAATAAGATGTCATGTTTAATTTTATTTATGGGCTTAATATTCAAGTTTTTCACAAGTTATTTTTCCCATATGGGCCTTTAGAAATATGTTAGAAAAACCATCATGTACTGCTGTTAGGAGCAATGCATTAATAAGTAGATGAGCCTCCTGCTGATGGGTAAAAATCTGCTCTTAGCATCACGTGAAGGCACTTGGTCCAAAATGAGCCATGAACCAAAGAGTTTAGGGGTTATGGATGACTGGAGCATTGTAATAGTTTGTGCACTAGCAAGTGCAGAGCTCCCTCCTGTTTTAAAATAAAAATATCCTCTTAATGTGCACTGTTGAGTCTCCCTGTCTCTGCTAATGGGTGTCTCAACCTGATTTCTCCCTCTGGAGTGATCCTGTGCTCTTTGGGAGCCCCGTTTGGCTTGGGCAGTGTCAGGGAGGTGCCTCTGTGGTCAAAGGACTCATTGAGTTCAGCCTGTGGGTCGAAGCAGGAGCCTTCTGGGCTCTGAGCATTTGTGCAAGAATGAATGAATGAAATTTGCCTGATACTGTATTTTTTTTTTTTTATATATATAATTCATCAAGAAGCCAATCTGGCACAAGCACCTGAAGTGATAACACAGATCAATGCCCTGTTCTGGTCCCTTCCCTGGCAGGCTGTGATATCTCTGCTGGAGCTGGTTGTGTCCCTGAAGGGTGGCTCTTCAGCTTCTCACCTCGTGGTTGCACGTGCAGAAAACACCACTTTTGGGGCACTTTTGGCCTTTCCTAAATGAAACCTGTTGCGAGTTTGAGCCTGGGATTGACAGGGGAAGGGGAACAGCTGTGATGTTCCTCTAGAGCTAAATGTTGCCGCTTTTGCATAATCTGCAAAAATATGTTGTCAGGAGGAGCGATCCAGCTGGCTCCCTGCCACCTTCCCTCTGCAGCACGAGCGGGTGGAGCAGCTGGAGAGTGGAAGGTTTATCCCTGACACCGAGATGTCAACCTAATATAGTAAAAAAAAAAAAGAGAGAGAGAGAGAGAGATATAGATGTATATTTTAGGAACTCCCATTTCTTTTTGTTGCTTGGTATGGCTGCTAAAATGGAATCAGAGATGCAGTTCCCAGCTCTGGAGGGTTGGATGGAGATGGGATGGGAGTGGGGGGCTGCCTGCTCATTGTGTGCCACTGGGTTGGCATATGCACACCACGGCATCCCTAATACCCATGGTAAATCCTGCTGTCTGCTACAAGCTCTGTTTGGAACACTGGGCTTGTTTGCTGTTTGTTTTTTAAGCTCATAAACACTTCGGGGCTGAAATTCCCCCAGAAGGTAACAAGAGCTACATTAACCCTCTGCAATGAGCTGTTTAAAGGAGATTATCTGGGACAAGTGGGGCAAAAGGATGGAGAGAGCAGGCTGGTGGCCGAGGAAAGGGTCAGATTTGGGACTGTGGTTACTCCAGATTCACGTTTCCAGCACAGCTGCACTGGACTCACTGGGGATTTATGGAAAACACACGAGTAAAAGCTGACAACAATTTTGAGTGATTGAGAGATTGATGCTGCTCATCTGCTTAGACCCAAAGGTCAAGAACTGCTGTTTAAACCTGAGTTCTTATTTTAAGCATCTTGCTGCTACTGCTCGTGGGGGCTGACAGGGGGTTTCAGTGAGTTTTCCAGGGTTTGGGGATGTTATAAAACATTCCTGTGCAAAGTTCTGATGGAGATGGCAACCAAGTAGATGATTTGGTGTTCTTTAGTCCTGGCTCCCTGCACCAGAAATCTTCTGGCTTTGATGGAATCAGTAAGGAATCAAGAAACCCCACTTTGAAGCTTTGCCACAGTTTTTGAAGTCTATGTGAAGGCAGCATTGGTTATTTTTTAAATTAGCATAAAAAGACAGATATTCACATTTAATTTACATCTTAGACCAAAATACTCTTGGCTTCAAAAGATGGTAAACTTGGATAAAAGCTGAGAAAAGGATGAGAGAGCAGTTGAGCTGATCCAGGCAGGGCGTGAAGGAGGCAGGTCTGGCTTTTGTGGTGAGAATCATGGAGAATAACGAGTGTAAGTCCTATAGGAAGGACTCAGAAGGGGTTAAGATCAATAAAGGATTGGTCTAGAATTTGCTTTACTGCTGCTAGTCTCTCTTAATAAAATTCCTGAGATTGGGTAAGTTTGGGTGGGGGGTAGAAGCTGTGGTTTTCTGGTTTTCTCCTTGATATGTGTGTGTGTGTGTGTGTGTATGTGTGCAAACACAGGCTTGAAAAAGAGGATGAGTGGAGGTAACAGGCTGTTTCCTGACTTTTCGTCAGAAAATCCCTTTCCCTGGTCTATGGGACCCCCAAGTGAGGTGTTCCCAGCTTTTGTCTTCCCAATCCACCCCCTTGGATACATCCCTGGGCTTCACATCCCTGCACACCTGCAAGAGCAGCAGTGCTGAGAAAAGTTGTTGAGTGATAAAATTCTATGAGACAATATAAACACCAAAGGTGGGCTCTGCTTTATCTCATCTGAAATAACAGCAAACCCCTTCTTTTCTTTTATTTATAGCCCTTTATACATAAAATCTGCACATATATATCCTGATGTCTAGTGAGGAGGCTGCTGAGATGCTGCTTTTCCTGTGTTGTGAGCAGACTAATAGACAAATCTCCCCCAAATTTGTGCATTTGTCTTCTGGCAATTCTTGCAATCTGTTATATTTGTTACCAAAATACATCCTTAGTCTGATGGAAACCTGCATGGCCTTTTTTTTTTTTCATCTGACTGATTTCCCTCCTTTGGGTTGTTTATCCTTCAAATGTGTGTTAAAGGGATGAGGAAAATATTTACTGAGCTCTTAAAGAATGGGCCATAATCAGGAAAAAGTAAATTCCCCATCCTCCCTTGGCAAGTACATTTCAGTAGATCTTTTAATAAATCACCTCTATGAATTGAAGGTGTGAATAACACCTGCTTCTCTACTACAGGATGATAAAAAGTAATGCTGCCAGAAGTGGGAATTTTGGGATAACTGGGCTTTTAGCTGTGCAGAGAGGGTTTGCAGTGTGATGCTTTGACAAGGTTTTTTCAGTGTAGGCATTTTTGTTTGGAATTATTGTATTATTACACGGGTATATAATCTTAATATATTTTTATCATTATATAGTATTATTATAGCATTGTTATAATGCTATAACACTGTTATAATTATCTTGTAATAATTATATCATTACACCCAACAATGCACCAATGCTTGATTTAGAGATTTCTTTTAAACCCAAGTGCAAATGAATCTACCTGAGTTAGAGAGGGAAGAAGGTGCCTGAGTTGTGTTGGAGGGCAGCCACCACCTCATGGAAGAGAAAAAAATAAGGTTCAGTTTGGACATCAGGAAGAGTTTCTTCCTGGAAAGAGTGATCAGGGACTGGAAGGAGCTGCCCAGGGAGGTGGTGGATTCCCCATCCCTGGAGGTGTCCAAGGAAGGAATGGATGTGGCACTCAGTGCTCCGGGCTGGGGGACAAGGTGGGGATTGGGCACAGATTGCACTCGATGATCTTGGGGGGCTTTTCCACCCTCAGTGATTCCATAATTCAGAACCACTGCAACTCAGGATCCACACTAAAAAATCAGACCTGACTGTATGTAGATTTTGGCCAAAATTTTAAGCTCAGCTATCTTATGTTTCAGATAGTTTTTGGTGTTTTTCTTTTTATTTTCAGCAAGAAATTTAATTGCATACCTATGCTGGGCAATTCCTGTTCAGATTGGCAATTTCTGCTCTGCCTGCTCTACAGTCTCTGGAAGATGATTCTCATTTGCAAATGATTCCAGCATTTCTTCCTCTCTGTGAGGCTGCAAAGGGTGGATCAAAACAAAATGTGCTTTCAAACAGATGTGTCTGAAACAATCGGCTCGTAAACAAAATGACTCAGAAAATGGTGCTTTAAAAAACTCTTGTTATTGGTACTCCTTGCTAAATGTTTATTAGAATCTGATAAGGTAACATCTTAAATGTGAAATCCAGCAGAATCTCAGAACACTTGTGGGATACCCCCCAGTGCTTTAGTATGATCTGAAACAAAAGCTTTTGAAAACATCCTGTGTCATGTCTCAGCAAAATGGTACTTTTTCATTTAGTTTTTTACCTTTTGTTGCCTAAGAACTGCATTGCCCACAAAGTTGCTATTAAATTAAATAATAAGGGATTGAAATGTTAGAGGAAGAAAAGGCTACAGCCACTATTGCTCCTTCCAGTGTTCTGAGCTTAAGTAACTTCAGCTTTCCTATTTCTTTAATATATCTCAGATTGGCATCTGCTTAAGTCAGAGCAGCTTCCCCCTGCCACCAGGAAAAGGCAGGAATGCTCCATATAGCCTTAATTTTTTCTGGAATCCCATCTTTTGTCCCTGGGAACCTGCACTCTCAGCAGGGTGAGCCCATAAATGGGTTGGTACCGTGCTGTGGGTCCCACAGTGCCCATTCCTGTCCTCCCTCCGATACCCCCCCAAAATGGGGCAAGAAAGGGTTAAACCAGCCTTTAGGTCCCACATCATTATTCCTGCCAGACTGTCTCCAACTGGAAACTCCCAATTTGTTCCCACTTAGTTGGTTTTGGTGAATGAAGAGGATTCATTGCTTTTTGCCGCCGTTCGGATCTTTTGTTCCCAGTTTGGAGAAAATTGCAATCTTTTCTTGCTACTGTTCCAGCTTTAGCCATGCTTGGTTAAGCCAATGCTCAGGTTTCTCTGGATTCATTCACATCCACTAATCTGGGAGCATGCAGGGTTGGTTTTTTTTTTTCCTTTTACTGCTTTTCCTGGAGTATTTTGTTTCCAAACTGACACCAGCAGAACATTTATTTTTACAATCTTAATATTGTTATGGTGAGTCCACTTTCTAAAATTTCCTTCTCTATGGGGTGGACATTTATCTGAATCATATGTTAATGTTTTCTGAGCTTCATGAGAGACTAGATAAATAAAAAAGGAACCACTGGTACAGACAGAAGTAATAAAAATGATGTAGCAACATTATATAAACCATCATCCTTGTGCTTGTTCATAGGTGAGGTAACTTCTGTGAGTGCTGTCAGGAGCTCCCACGGGATAAGCATGACTTGCATCTTCATGGAAAAGATCCCAGAAAGTTTAGGAACTGAGGGGTTATTTTTTAATAACGAGTGAAGGAGGTGTAGCACACGGATCCTGATTAACCAACTGTGACAGATGGTAATTCTTCCCTTTAAACGTGGCTTAGAGAAATTAAATTCAAGGTGATTTAAGAACTCTTTAAGAACTGCTGAACCCAACTTAAAGAAAAAACCAAAAAGTAGAGCAGAACACCTTGAGATTTGCTTTGTTTGCTCTTGTATAGGTGTCTCCCATGATGTGGAGGTAGTGTCATTCCCAGGGAATCACAGGGACCTTTCCACTCCAGTGTAGTTTCCAGGGTCTGTGGTCTTGGCCCAGGAAACATGCCCAGTCTTGCAACCCTCTTTCAACCTAAAGAATAGCAATTTATCATTATCTCAGGAAATCCTGCTACTCAAGATAAATGTTTTGAGGTCAGAAGAGTGAATAATTATACATTTTCTAGGAGGTTGTTTAGCTGAGTTCTGCAAAACTTGTGCCATATGTCTTTTGAAGGATACTTGTGGGGCTTGGATCGATGGAGGAGGGCTGAGACCTCCCCACTGTATTCTCAAAGCATTGATTGGTACTGAGATTTCAAGGGATCTCAATTTTCCAAGGCCAAACTTGTTGTATTAATGTGGTTTCATACCAAGAGTCCATGAACAGAAATAGATTCTCCTTCATTGAATTGCATCATCATAAAGTGCAAATACAGTCTCTCAGACTGGACTGTTTCACCTTAAAGAGTTGGAATGTGACTGTACAGCCTGATCAGGTGGCTCAAAGCAGGGTAGGAAACCCCAGACTGAGCAAAGCTTGCAGTTCTTTTTCTGCCTGCAAGATTTGCACACAGAATCAAATCACAAACCCTCAGGGCATTTTTGCTAATCATGTTTCTAGAAACAGCACACAAAGACAAATAACAGGCCTCATAACTCCCATTTTTAAAATCGTGAGAAAGCAACTTGTAAGAGGTGTGGGAGTTCTCTGGGGGTAGCTGGGGGACAGCATTCCCCTGGCTGTTCCTAAGAGATCAAACATGGGATTATACCTGGGCCAGGGACAAGACTAAGCCTTGATATCAAGTCTTGTACGAGGGGATGCATCCAGTGGGAGCAGAGCAACACATCCCTGTGCTGGATTAGAGTCTGAATTCCTGCCTGTCCTCCTGTCCCAGTGCTTTAGTTGATATGCATGTGAAGAAGAAAGTGAACCAGCTGCAAGTGTGATGTTCAAATCCTTAAGGGTTTCCCAGCTTTTCAGGATGGCTCCCTTCAGCTCTTACTCCTTATGTAGCTGAGTTATTGTAGTGCAAACATAAATCTCTTTATTTACAAAACACGGCGTTTCAGCTATTTTGTGTTATCTTGGTGTCAGTGGTTTCAATGTGATCTCTTGAAATTGCTCCTGTCAGCTGTGGAGTAACTGTGAGTCTGAACTATATTTATGTGTATACCTTTTTATTTCGTTCTACACATGTGTATGTGCACATCTCCATATCAGATACTATTTTCAATTAAGTTATAGTTAAAATCTTGCACTGATTTTATTAATTAATTCAAAATTATGCAGTCTTATTCATGGCACAGTTTTTAAGGAGGATTTTTGACCTCAGTGTGAGCTATGGAGTTTGAAATGCAGGTTGCTTTACTTGGACACAAATGATATATTCATTTTTACTTTTCTGGTTGGATGAGTTCAGCCCTCTGGAGGACTTTCTAAGGTGCATGTTCAAGAGGAATTAGTTGAAAATATTAATTTCTGTAGGTATTCCCTACTATGAACATACACTGCTGGTTGTCCAGCTCATCTCTAGAAGTGTCCAAGACCAGGTTGGACAGGGCTTGGACCAATCTGATCTAGTGGAAGGTGTCCCTGCCCATGGAGGGGGGTGGAACTGGATGATTTTTAAGGTCCCTTCCAACCCTAACAATTCCATGATTGTTTAAATAATCCTGTCATTAAGGCAGAGCCTTATGGGAAAAGAAGGAATTCTCTTTGTTTTCTGATAGTTGTTTTATTTCCTGTAACACTCATGTCAGTGCAGTCTCAGACTAACCCCAAACTGCCTTTTTTTGGATATACTCATCTATGATACTTCACTTGAGAGATGTGACCCCTCTGATTCTGCATAAATAAAACAGATTTAAAGTCTGAACAACTGAAGCAATGCCATTAAAAATGTAAAGAAGCATTCCCAGGTTGTTGGCAGGTGTTATTTAATGCTGCTGCCTGTTAGCTCTGCTTTGTGTTTTGGGTTGTACCTCATGCCCAGGAATGGAATCCCTGGCAGGTATTGATTCAACCTCATTGTTTCTCGGGGTAAATGGTGAAAATTATCACCCAAAGAAGAGTGTTACAACTGTTATCAGGTGGATCAAACTTAAAGTAGAACAGCACAAAGGAATGGTTGGATTAATGGCAAGTGATGGCATTTGTAGTCTGAGATTTAAATACGTGGAGACTTCCATGAAATCATCGTGTTCTGCATCTTGAGGGTTTTAGGAAGAAATGACAGACTGCAATTAACGCTTGGGCATTATTCTTCTATCATGTGCTCTCATTGCTTCCTGAGGATTAGTGAGCTGGTGATCACACATCTATATTTCTGGGTGTCAAGACATCATCATCAGTATTTACTCTGGTTCCCCTGGTGGAGAAAATACTTCATATCATCACAAAATGATCTTAAGTGGGAAGATTTTGCAACAAAGCCCAGTAGTGCCAATCTGATGAGATGTTGTGAAGTGTTCATATGTTAAGTAATCAATATTTAATAAGAATTATGGAAATAGCTCTTCCTCATGAAGGGTATTTAGTGATTGTATTTGATTTTGATGATTGTTTGTGAAGCGTGGCGGGTTATTTGTTTTCTTTTCTGCCCTGAGTTCAGTTTCCAGGGGAAAACCTCAAATCTTGATGAGTAATCCTACAAATGAAAATTAACAGCTTTCATTCTGCGCTAGGACAGCTCTGATAGGCTTCTACACTTCAAAAACATTTTTTATTATTGTACTTTTCCCAGTTTTTAATTTGCTGCAGAGAAAAGATGTTTGAAGTTCATGTTTCCCCCCTTATGAGTGGCACTCATTGGTGGTGAGAGACTGAAGGAGGTGGCTGCATAACAAAGTTCAGCTTTATTTGTCTTCTACCTGCAAAGCAAGTGAGAAGTGCTACCGAAAGACAGAAAAGTTCATTTTCTCTAGCAAGGTTACTCTTCTTGATGAGCATTAAAAGATAGCTTTGAGCCATTCACAATTATGACCTTGACTAGGAAAATGTAAGTTAATAAGGCTTCAACAAATTATGGTCTTTTTGGTCGATTTGCCTAGTGAACTGTTAATTGTAAAACTGAAAGACATTATGTTCAGCTTTCTCTCTCACATCTTTTGTGTTTTAACAGTGACACTTCATTGAGTGCAATTAACAAAGCCTAGGAGATTTATTAACACACTTCTTCATGGCCAATGATCCATTCCACTTAAGACATAACACTGTAAAATGCACATTATCTCCTTTTGGCACTTACAATAATGCTTCATGAACTAGGAAGGCATATGTTAAAGCAGATAAAATAGCATTATTAGCTGACAAATCTTACAATTTATTAGACAGTTAATTTATCAGCTTAAAAGACACTTAAAACAGCTGTGCATTTAATGTCTTTTTAATGTATCCAGTAAAACTTGCATAATTGCCTGTAGTGCAATTTATTTTTAGCTATGTTGCAAAATGTCTGCATTTACTGTTTACATCTTCTTTAATTTTTCCTGCAAGGCTCATCACATCTCTCGGCACAAGCTCTAAGGATGAGGGCAGATAATCAGATAAAAGGGCTTTCTTGTCCAAATGGCTGCCCGTGAATGAACCATTCAGAAGACCATGCTGAGCTGGACCAAAGAGTTCTTGCATTTTGTCTCCACCCCAAGGGCAGGAGGGAGGAGAGAGGAGCCGGGGAGGGTCACGGGCTGCCGAGCGCGGCACCTCCGAGCCCTCGGAGCCTTCGTGGAATTAGCATTTGGAGCCACATGGCTGGGGTGGAAACTACCGAGGCTCCAGGACTGCATTAGCAGAGGTGTTTCATTTTATAATTAAGGTAACTGCTCCCTGCAGATCAATCCCACCAGCCCTAAGTACTGTCTGTGAGGGAAGTGTTGGAGAGGATACACGTTTAATGACTCCGCTGCATAAATTGGCTGTGTTTGTTTATTGCTCTCTAATTTAATGGAACCTTTTGTTAAATCTTTCTGCCTTTTTATTTTATTTTCTTTTTAACATCCTGCTAGTAATGATTTCTGTGGGAACAAAGGGTGTTGCTTATTAAAATAAAAAGTCAAACATCGCCGTTTCCATTAATTAAATGTCAGATTAGCTTAATCTTTTTATAAATATTGGATATCATCTATTTACAGAGCAAAATCAGATCTGCAGATGCTGGCGTGGGGAGTAGGAGAGTGGAGGTGGAATTCTGCTTGTTTGGCAGGAATCAGGTGGGAGCTGGAGTGGGTCAGACCTGCGTCTGCAGCTGGGCTCCCAAAACAAGGCAGGTGGGAGACTTACAGAACACAAGGAGCACAGGGATGGAGGAAACTCTTCTGCAGGAATAGATGAGCCCTGTGAAAGGGGAAAAAAAGCCCTTCTGGGGAGTTTCCACACTGAGGAATCTGAAAGTATCCAACTCTCCAAGTGCCCAGAGACTGGACATGCGTGGAATCCATCAGCATGGATTGTGCACCAAAAATAAGTGAATAAAAGGAACAAAGCACAGTCTTATGAAATCACAGAATTGTTTAGGAAAAGCCCTCTATGTCAGTGAGTTCAACCCTTCTCCCTGCGCTGCCAAGGCCACCTCTAACCCATGTCCCCAAGTGCCACATCCACACATCTCTTAAATCTTGGTAAGGTTCTTGAATTTGCAGCTTCCTGTGCTGCAGATCCCAACTTTTAGTTCAGGTGTGAGCTACTCTTTGTCCCAGGCCGGGCAAAGTTGTGTTTTGGGAAGAAGCAAAAGAAAAGAAACAGGGTTTTCATCATGCACAGCGATCTTGATGTGAGAATTGGAGAATTCAAGCTTAAATCCTTCTAAAATACTTTCATTGTGACAGAATCATCTCTGTTTTTCCTTATCAATTTAATTATCCATCAGAATTACTGTGTTCAGTGCAAGTTTACAGGAGTGTTGAACATCTCCAGTGACTGTGATATTCCTACTTAGCCTGTAAATTACTATAAAAACTTCTCATAAATGACTTACATTAGTGGTCTGACAATACGATAAATTGTCCAAATGAGGGGATGTGAGGAAAATGGATGAATTCTTGAAGCCAAGTATGATAGAGATGTATGGACATCTATAGCTATTACAAGAAAATGTTCTCTATTACATTTAATTAAACCTAAACAGGTGCATTATTCCTGCAGAGATAGTCATCTAATGAGAGCTGCTGTTCACTTTGGTTAGTGCAGCATTGTTGACTATTTCCTTGGTGCACAGGGAATTGTTGGAGAGTTATCTCTGTCCCAGTTACAGCTGAATTCTGACATCATGTTAGGAGTGACCAAGTTGGCATCTTGTGTTTCTTAAGTAACAAATCCTTTACAAGAGATTTTAAAGGCTGCCCACTGCAGAATTGAGGAGCTCTCAAAGTTCTCCTTCCGGACATCACCCTCCATTTCATGTTCTCCCAAGTTCTCATTATGAATTTAATTTCAGGTAATTCAAAGGTAAAACATTTTGGGCAGGAAATTGTTAGAATTATCTGTTCTTGTTTAGGCCAGCACCAAAGTTTGGGCAATGCTGCAGCTGAAGAACAGCTTCAAATTTAAAGCAGTATTTCCTGAGGAGAAGTTAAATCTAACCTTTGAAATCTTTCTTAGCCATAATCCACCTCATTGCAGCAATAATTATTTTACAGGCTGGTGAAGTTCTCTCATTTTGTGAGCAGCTTAAAAATAAGCTCATCTGTAACCACAAACACTCAAGAACCTTTTCATATTCCATGTTTGGAACCTTTCAGATGTGGAAAGAGCAAAATCCATCATTGCAAAACGATGGGTTGAAAGTACAATTTTTTTCATCTGGATTTTTTTCTTGTTGTTTAATGAACAGCAATTTCATAAAAAATTATGAAAAAGTTACCAAAGCAGGGATCTAAAGAAGTGATCCTTTTTTTTTTTTTTTTTTGGTCAAGCTTTGAGAGCCCTTCTCTCTAAACCTGGTGGGTCCTTAGGAAAGTGGTTTATAAATAAGTTTGTGGGGTCCCTGACACAGAGTGTGTGGCTGGAGATGTCACCTCTCTTCAAAGGCTTATTTCTACCTCACGAACTAGCAACGTGTGTGGAAAAAGCACACATTGGCTCTGAAATTCAAATTTTTTTGTGCAACCCCTGTCATTTGAGAGGAAGAAAGTTTAAAAAGTAAGGTTTAGAAAATTTGTCTTGATATAAGAGCAGAAAAACTTGATAACGAGCTTCTGGCCAGTTGGGCAAGGGAAGGAGATGAGG
This sequence comes from Corapipo altera, assembly GCF_003945725.1. NCBI lineage: Eukaryota > Metazoa > Chordata > Aves > Passeriformes > Pipridae > Corapipo > Corapipo altera. The sequence continues at coordinate 417,904 of NW_020884891.1, read as the reverse complement.
AGCAGGAGACAATAGGCCTGTTCTCTTTAATTCCACTGGATTACTCTTTCCTGTCTTTCCTACTTGAGACCATGCAATTTGGAGAGTCTAAGAAATGATAACAATCTGGAAACAGGTTAATAGTTCCTCCCTGGTGTTGTTGGTATATTAAACAACCAAACCTTAGTTCTGTTTCCATGGGGCAGTTCATTGCCTTGTGGAGGAGCCTGAAAATAGTTGGTTTTGCTGTGTTTTAATAACATTCCATTTGAGATTATTTGTAGGAAAATCCTGCTTAATTTCAAGGCTATTGTGCCACTAGGTGGGATTTGCCTTCCCTGATGTGTGACATATCTCTGCCTAAGACAGTAATCTTGACAAAAGTCTGGTTTTAAAAACCTACATCGGTGCAGGCTTTGCTGGTTTTATAAGAAACACATTTGGTGTCGTGGGGAAAGGGTCCAAGGGAAGCAGGAATGTGTGGGAGTCCCTGCCAGGGCAGGAATCTTTCACTGGGGAGCAGGGATGCTCTGAGCCCCCAGCCTGGGATTCTCCACAGCGTTAGTTACTTGTACAGCTCTGCCTGTGCTAAACACCCGAGGAAAGGAAAAGAAGCAGCTCTTCCCGTGGGTTTTGCAGGCAGCAATTAAAAAATCATATCCAGTGAGCTCCCCTTACACAAAAATCCCTTAAAATTTATACCTTGTTCCGTCCTCTCCAACGGCGAATAAACTTCTTGCTTTTTTTTCCTCCTTGGTTTTGAATTTACCCTGCCCTGGTAGAAGATGAACCTGTAGTTAAAACTAGTTTTGGATCATGTTGTTTTTTCCCCCTGAGCATCAGAAGCCAGATGTTTTCGGTGCAAAGGAAATTAATGGCCTAAATAATGAATATATTGAAGCACTGCAGCCACAGTCCATCTGCTGCTTTAGGCACTGCTATTAATGAAGCAGGATCAGCCCCTCTTGGAATTTTGGAGAATATTTATTATGTATTTTTTAAATGTGAGTGAAAGAAAGATTAATCTGGTCTGTGAGTAGCTTTTAGCTTCCATCTTGAGCAGGAGTAGAAGGGGCTGTGCCAGCTGGGAATAGCTGGAGGAGACACATGGATCCCATCCCTCCAGGGCAGCTCCTTGGAGCCCTGACCCACCCCTCCAGCTGAAGGAGGACCCTCATCAGCCCCTGTTCCAACAATGTCCACCCAGGGGATGCTGTGAGCCTCAGCCTTTATTTCTAGGAATGTTTTTGTTACGACCCAACAGGAAGCTGAAATGACCATTTCAGAGTGTCCCCACAGTAATATTTTATATAAAAAGCTGTGTGGGCAGAGCCCGAGGGAGGGAGAGGCACTAGAATAGAAAATGACCACAAAGTTTGAATTTGTCTTCCTGGCAACCCTTTTTTAAAGATTTTTTTTTTTCCTTCATTATTATACATGGAAATTCCCACAGAAGGGAAGGACATTTCCAAGTTGAAAGGTGGTGATGCCTTGACAAGTGCTGGTCTTTCCAGCTGATTTTTGTATTCCACAGCTTGGATGCTTGACTGAAGTCTGGTTCTTTTGGATGTGCCACATCCATGACTTGATTTGACCACTTGGATTTCAAGTCCAGTGAATATTTGCTCTTTAAACTTTGGAATTCACCCCTTCACAGTTCCTCTTCTGTCCTGAATTTTATGGAATTCCCAAATCCTTGCCACCAAAACAGCCAGTCTAGTAGAATTCTAGTTCTCCACCAGCCTTTTATCATAACCAGACTTACCTGGACCACCCAGCTCTATGTAACTACAGTCCTAAATATCTATATAATGATGTAAAAGCTATCCCTAAGTCCAGGTCAGAGCAGTTGGAAATTCCAACTTCCTGCTATTCTGTGACAAATCTAGAAATGAGCCTTTATTTGCTAAAAGTGTGTGGGAACTTCACACAGATCCAATATTAAAGGAACAGCAGAAGGATAAAAATATTTTTGGCCATTTTAATCCTGTGAATTAAGAGATTGTTGCTTATAAAGGTTGGCAAAAATAAATGGGTTTAGTGGGCTGGGAGAGAAATCTGTAAAGCACACACAGGTATAAATGCAGATGGAGAATTTGAATGCATATAGTGTTTATTTATGTTTGGAAAACATCAGGAGGTCTGCCTGGGTAAGGAACTGGGTGCTCTAGAGAGTGGGAAGAGATGTACAGTAAATTCTTCAAAGTTCTGGTGGTTTGAAAGTCACAGGAAGGGAAGAGGTCTGCCTCCTACAGAGGGAAAATATTTTCTTGCACCAGGTCAGTGATCTTCAAATGAAGAAAAAAAAAAATCTGGAAGTAGGTTTAGAGATATTGGAGAGCAACATCTCCTAAGAAATCGTTTCAGAGGATTGGCCCAGTGGGCTGAGTCAACAACACACTTTTATAGCCCTGTGGTGATGTGCTGCTGAATAATCCTGTCATTGTGGAAATACTCAACTGCAGGCCTGTAATTGGGAGTTTTTGCCCGATCTGCACAAGACAGACATGAACTCAAGGTGCTCCACTGCCATCAGCCAGTGGTGTGTTGTTAAAGGTGGGAATTTCGGCTGGATAATTTAAGCTCTTGTTTGTGCTCTTGTCCCTTCCCCCCACCCCAGTTTTGTTCCATCGGTCCCGGGGTGTCAGCCTGGATTTTCAGCCCATTTAATCATCTGCCTCCATCTCTCCCCGTGTTTGCTTCTATCCCCACACTAAAGAGGCTGCTCCTAACGGGTTATTGGCTGAGGCAGCTCTCTGGGTGCAGCAAGGCACTTTCCCTTAGTGCTGATAAAATGGTGATCAAAACCAAAAGTGACACTTCAAACGCCAGCCCTGCTTTGGAGCCTCAGTGTGTGCTGCTTTTTCTCCCCCAAACACAACTCTGGATTTTTATCTCTCGACAACTGATGGTTTTGAAAGAGAATAAGGATGCACATATGGCACAGCAAAGCTTCCCAATATCTGTGGGGTGATCTGCAAAAGTGAGGTGACCCAGCAACATATTTGAGCCTTCGCTATTGCAGAAGCTGCTGATGTTTAGGGGGAGTATTTTTCTGCTAGAAAGGCTTCCATCTCTGTTGTTTCTCTGGGTTGGACTCCCCCATGTCCTGCAGCTGCCTGTGGGGATGCAGAGCAATATTAGAATTGTTTGGAGTTACTTCTTCATTGGGTTTGCAGCAGCTTTGTGTCACCAAAAATCTCCATTTCAGGTGCATCTGCCCCCTGCTTCCCCTCCCACCCTCCCTCTGATGGCCTAAACCAGAATAAGAGTTGCTGCATTAATTATGTTCTCCTTTTAATTAATTAGAGAGGCTCAGAACGTGGATGTGCTGAAGTGTGGCTGCAGGGACAATTGGGAGAAAAAAAACCCCCAGGCTGAGAGAATCTCCCTTGGGAGATTCCCTGGAGCTGCCCTGACCCCACTGGTGGGACCCCAGTCTTCACACCCACTTGGTTGAATTTTCTGCACAGAGCTTCTCCAAACTCCAGTTCTTACCTCTCTCATCTTTTCTTTCCTTCCCTCTTCATATTAAGCTTTTTGATAATCTAATGGTTTGTGTCTAAAAGGAGAAAAACACTTTTTTGCTGCCCATTCTCTACCCTCTGCTCCTAAAACTGGGGGTCTTTACAAAGCAGTGCTGAGAGGGGATGGAAAAAACACAGTCCCCTGTAATTTATCTTGAAGCTTTTCTTCATATTCGTTTCTGTTTGTGCTTCAAACATTTTTTTCCAAGCTGCCTGTGCTGTTTTTCTGAAGCCTGGGGGCAGGGCAGGCTCTGGGTGCTGCAGCATCCTTGCTTAAACAGGGATCTTTAAGGATGCTGTGCAGGAATCAGAGCCCTGAAAAGGACCAAAACTGATGAAAGATTCAGAAACAGTGGGTTGGAGACAGGGCTGAACGAGCTGGATTTGCTGGCAGAAAAGTCAATATCTCTTTCTCTCTGTTGGGTTTAGGAAAAGAAGGAATTAGCTTCCTTTACAGCAAAGATTTTGGATAAAAAGGGTGGTTAAACATGAAGACAGCCCTGTTAGGAAAGAGGGCTTCTCTCCTCAGTGAGTTTTTGTCAACAGGTTTGTCAAAGTGCTGCTGGAAATAATGTAGGTAAACTGCTTCCCCTTGGTTAGCAGGGAAATAAACTCAAATTTCCTACCACCTTTCTCTGTTTCTAATGCCTGTGTAAATATGGGAGCAGAAAAATCTTGCCTTTTTCCACACAGGGCTGTGGAAAAATAAAGTCTGATATGGTTAATATTTTATAACTGCTCTGAGCTATAAAAAAATTGGCACTGCTTTCCAAGTTGCTGCAGAAAGGATGGATAATTTATAAGAAAAATGTGGGGAGCATCCCATCTCCTGTTTTCAAAACCCGTCAGGTTGAAATTATGATCCAGGGGGTAAAAAAGTACCTATTTTTATTTAGGGGGGTGAAATTGATAAGTCCATGTACAGTTGTCACAACAACCTTACAGAAAACTTCATTAATGTGTAAATCCCAGAGAAATGGCCAAAGATTTCCTTTTTGTATATGAGACACTTAATGCAACTGCAGCCCATGGTGGGTAAAAATGTAAATAATTCTTTAGAGTGCTCAGTGAGGGGCTTTAGGGATGGTTGACATCTGATGATGTGGAGGTCTTAAAAGAGCATCTGTGCGTTAATTGTAAAATTAAACCTTTAGACTGCTGTGTTTGCCATGGTTTATTGTGGTTGGCCAGGCTGGATGGGGGCTGGAGAAACCTGGGCTAGTGGAAGGTGTCCCTGCCCATGGCAGGGGTTGGAATGAGATGAGCTTCAAGGTCCCTTCCAACCCAAACCATTCCGTGGTCCTACAATTCTGTTGCCTCCCTGCACATCCCTTCCTCAGCCCTTTTAATACCCACAGCTCACTCCTCTGAACATCCCGGTAGCTCCAAGGGAGGGAAGAAAGAGCAATTTATTAATTTTTTTCTTTAGTTCTGTCACAACCTTAACGCAGATTTCAAACTGGAGTTTGCATTTCATGATTTGCTCTTCCCACACACACGCACATATTCCCACTCCCCCTCAATGAGGTAATTGCATGACAACTAGATTAATATCTTTTACATACTTATTAAACTCAATAAGTGGTCCTGAGCAAACAATTGATATTTAATTAGCGTATTATCATCCTACTAAATTTTAATTACTATTCATTTAAAATACCTCATATGTTATCATTCATGTTAATGCAGATTTGTTTCTCTGTAAATGTTTCTCTGGAAATCCGAACTTAAAAGTTGCACTAACCTGCAAAATAATCTGGATTTCTCGAGGGCCAAAGTATTGCAATACAATATAGAGAGGGAAATTCAACCATTAGTCCTATTAAAGAGCATGTTTTTAACCAGAATTCAGAAAAGGTTGAATGACTTTACTTTTCAAACCACCTTTCAGTGTCATTTCAGCTTAGAAGATGTGAAACCAAGAGAAATTAATAATTAGCAGCTGACAATAGCTGATTGTTACGAACCAGAACAGTTCCAAACTAGGCAAGGAACATGAGAAAAGACTAAAATCCCAATTCTATGGTAAACTTACCTTTTGCACTGATCATTGTCTTTACCTCTGACAACTATCAATTTTCTAGAGCTCATCCATGAGTCACTTAATCACTTCTCAGAGAAAGGAAAATAAGTGAGAATTTTTGTAGTGGAAAAAACAACCCCCTTGGATGAGGCAAAATCCTCACACCTGCAGCAGGAGGCAGAGCTGGGGTCTTGTGGTTGGATTTGCTTAAATCTCTTTGGTTTTGGAATCGATTGATCAAGGTTTTAAACTGAGAGGGGGTTTCTTTTCTATATTTCTGTGTATAAGACCTGGAGCAGTCGTTGATGACTCTCCTGAGAGGGGTCAGAGGCTCTGAATCAGAGCCCTTTGCTCAGCTCCTTCTCACTCTTACGTTCATTGAATTGAAATCTCTTCGGAGAGCTCTTCAAACCCATTGTGCTTTTCACAACCAGGCACGTGAAACTATTAATATCTGTACTCTGGCAACAAGATTGCCCAAATTTCTGCAGAATCTTGCTTTTTTTTCCTCATTTTTGCGGTTTCTACAGGGGGTTCTTGATCCCACCTATTTCTTTTCATAGTGAAAACCAGATTCAGCTTGGTCCTTATAGAATTCATAAATTCATAAGGTCTTTTTTTTTTCCACCTAAAATATATATTGTAAGAAGGAAGTTTCAGTAACAGCTTGGAAAAAGCTTCTTCCACATGGTTTGGTAATTTGAGGGGATTCAGTTTTGTGGGATTATTTTTGTTGTTGCTTAGTTATCTGCCAGGAAAAGTTCACCAAAAGTACCAGCCTTGTATCAATATGTTCAAAATATACTTTTTTACTGCAACCTCGAGATTTTTCTTCAGCAATTAATTGTGTGACTCAGTCCCATAAGCTCCTGTAATGACTTTATAGCCTGCCAGTGATATATAACCTATTGACTTTCCTTTGGTTATAGGATTATTACTTTCCTGATTGATTTAATCATTCCATGCTGCCTTTATCTATCTCCCTGCTCTTATGAAACTCGATTGACTACCTGATCCTTAAAGGACTGATCCAAGGGCAAGAGAAACCAAGGGGAAGACATGGGAGCCCTCAGAAGTCTTTTGGTTTTGCTGCTGCCTGAGGTGGACTTTACTCCTGGATAAATTCCGGAACAGACCTCTCAGTATGATAAAATAATAATTATGTGTTTCTTATTGGTGTATTTGTCATAATGGAGAACAGGCAATTTTCCCTCTTCACACAACACCAGGATTGAGTCCCTGGGGGAATTATTGCTTTGCTAATTACACCAGGTTTTATTCATTTTTTATTGAGACAAACAATCCCATTCCCTTCAGGTGAGTTGATTTGCATGAATTGTGAAATCTCTGGATTGGCATTTCTATAAATCAGGGAGAAAACCAGAGTTGTTCCTGCCCTGTGTATAACAGGCATAATGGAGCCTTAATTTTCCTGGAAACATTTAGAATGCAAACACTTCCCCGAGACCAATTTACTTATTGGAAAGAAATTTGTCCAATGTATTAGTGGTGGGAACCATCGAACTTAAAACACTTAAACCAGTGCTGGACTTTGGAGGTAATTTAATTATGTGGCAATGAAGATTTTTGCTGGGCACGTGGAGGGGGGAGGGGGGCCCAGGGGAACCCAAAATGTGTCCCCACGGTGGTTTTTTTGGGCCGAGTGACAGAAAACACAAATTTACTGACATGGGCTCTGCTCCGGACCTCGCCTATTGTAATTTTTATAACACATATCCACTGTAACACTTTAACTAAGAGAGTTTGTGTATTAAATGATGTTAGATTAGGATATTTAATGGCTTATAGGATAGAGTGAGTACCCGGGAGGCTAATTTGTTTGCATTAGTTGGACGGGTCAACTGCTTCAAACATGCAGATTATAGAACTACTGGTAGATTGCATTACACAATTTAAATAAATAGTAGCAATTTGTCAATGTCATCTTAGCTTCAACATTTTCCTTTTAAACCCCAGGAAATAGTAGTTCCAATTAAATTGACCTTTTCTTTTCTGCATCTTCATGTTATTAGTAGATAATGCTTAGTCTTTTAGCAAGTAAAAAAAAAAAACAAACAAGGAATAAAAACGTTTCTAAAGCAATGATGCTCTTGTAGGGAACTTTCCAGATAAAATGATGTTCTTTATAAACAAATAAATCACATTTAGTAAATTTTACAAGTCATATATATATATATATATATATATATATATATATATATATATTTATATACACATACACTCCAGGAATAAATGAAGACACATGAACTGCTGTAGCTGAATGATCAGGTCTTTAGTTTCAGGGCACAACTGCAGGTTCTTGTCACTGCAAACTTTAAGTTGTATTATTCATTTTGGAGACAAAGCAGAAAAAATATGCATATAATGGCTGAATCATCCGTATGTGAACCTCTCTCAGCAAATCCAGGATGTCTGGAGTGGGAATTCGCTTTGGGGAGTCAAGTAGGGTCTACTTCCTTGGGCTTGGAGCACTAAATGAGCTGGATTTGAAAACCTGGATGTCTTACAGTAAAATGAAATGGTGAAATGCTTAATTTGTCAGGTTTGGCTACAGCATCTCCCACACTGGAATATTGTGCAGGGCACGTTTCCCAATGTCTGTGTGCATTAAAAAGTGCTTTACTGCTTTGTTGTCCTCCTGACAAACAGCAGTGAAATCAGAATTTGCTCTGATTTTGGTAATGCAGGTTATTTGGAAGGTGTGGCAGCCTGAGGTTTATGGACAAAATTTGGTCAGAGGAAGATCCCTAAACTGCCTCAGTGCCCAGGCAAAATCCTGGGACAGGAACTCTGCTATAGCTGTGACCTGGTGCTCTTTGGCTGTGCAAGGGAATAGTTCTCTAAATTAGAGCATCTCAGAACTTCAGAGTTTGCTGAATAAGGTTGGATTATTTTTAGTTGTTCACACTGAAAACTGTTTCTGAGCTACTTTTTTTGCGTGAGCAGTTTGGGACTAAAGGAAGAACAACTGAAATGTGAAATCATGAAAAAAATACTATTTTTTTAAGGAAGATGTCAATCATCTCTGCTGGAATCCTAGGCAAAAAAAAAAACCTAAAAAAACCAGAAACCAACCAACCAACAAATACAAACGGAACTCAACCAGCCACAAAAAGCCCTTAGTGCTGTTCACCCATCTTCAGTGCCATGGGCTGAGTGGGAATTCTCATGAGAAAATCCAGATTCAGATTGATTTCAATTACCAGTTTTTTAGTCATCTTCTTTATTGGAAAATCTGTTTTCCAGAACTTGCCTTTTGGCCATTGTACATTTTACTTCCAGGTGCATCAGTCAGCTTTGCACAGTCCCAGTGTTTGAGTTGACAGGTTTCCATCCATTTCTTGTGCCACAAAACAATAAATCCTAGAAACAAAAAAAGGCCCAATTTCTTGTGCTCCCCTTCATCACACCTTCTGTTTATGTGATTCTTTCAGTGTTTGGAGCATCCAGCAAAGCTCCTTCTTGCACATCAGCAGCTTTTTAAAATTTACAATAGCATTGTTGATTCATCTATTAATTAAAAGGAGTTTTTCGTCTTCTGAGAATGTAGAATTAGCACATTCCAAGGCTCAATGTTACCAGAACAGAGCACAGGATATTTAAAGTTTTACTTTATTTAGCATTCAGATCAGATCATTCAGCAACCACCATTTGAAAAGAGACCAGAAAGCAATTTTTAACAATATCACATGTGAGAAGATGATTCAAAGTTTTGGAGAGGGATAATCCTGTAATCTCTGTGATCTAAAACCAACCTGAGGACGTGGCATAACATATCAAATACAAAACCACATTCCTGTTGCTTTCATTTTTGACTGCCCGGAAAGCAGACACGGAAGACGTGGATCTATCTCATCGGATTTTTAACTCTATTAAACTGAATAACTGAAACTCAGCAATCCCAAAAAGCCCAGGAAGGGGGGTTCAAGAAAAGGTACTGAATTCCCCTTTCCCACTTTTGGCTCCAGGGATGCCCCTTTGGCTGCTCCCTAATTACAAGACAGTGAGAGGGCTCTTCAGGCTTCTGGCACGTTCCTGCAGCTCCAAGATGTCCAAAGGGCATTTGGCTTCTACTGGGAATAAAAATAAAAGGGAGAGGTGAAGGACAATCACTTCTGGATTATTTTTGCTCAATCAAGGCAATTAAAGCCAATTAGAAAAACACAAGTTTGTAATTTGGGAAGATAACTGCTAAGAAATATTTTAAGGTTATTTGGAGAATTTTTGCTTGCATTTATTTAATATAATATTTAATATTGAAGATGCTACTGTATCTCTTCTTAGCATCCTTACATGTGCTGTGGCATCAAGTGCACTCTTTTTATTTGAATCCAGATACTATAATGCAGCAGTAACTTTTATGGGTTTGTTTGCTTTTGCATTTTTTTGTGGATTTCACACGTTTCTCCTTTATAATCAATCAATGCTTTTTTAATTCCTTTCAAAGTAGTAGCTCCATGTTCTTTCCAAAGGAAAAAAGAGGGTAATAAGTTTTAGGAGGCCGATCCTGACTGTGTCTGGGTATTGTCAGTTTTTGGTTGGCGAGTGTTTCGTAGGAAGACTCAAGGACTCCACAAACACAAGGTGGCAAAAATAGGCCTCACTGAAGGGTCATTATCCTTTCTCTTTTCTGTTTTGTATTTTTTTTTAACACATTGGCTGCTTCAGAGGAAGAGTTTGCTCATTTCTGATGCATCAGGGGCAAACTCTGTGGGTCCAGCAGAGCCAGATGTGAGTGGAATTAGCAGAGAACCAGGTCCTGCCTCTCCAACGAGGGTTTCCCACTGTTCCAGTGCTGCCACTACTCACTGCCAAGGAATTATATCCTCTTATTATGGGCTGGCAACAGCACAAGAGGGATGCATTCTGTGGAGTAAAGTAAGGCAGAACCAATTAACATTTGCAACGTGTGCTGTTCTCCAAGAATCGCTTAAGGATCATTCTGGAAAACCCAGGATTGCAGGATATCTCTGGTGTTTTCTCCCTTGTCAACCATAGGTAGCTGAGAGTGGAGCAGAGCTGTAGCCACAGCAAAGCAGCAAATACACAATCATTAGTCAGCAGATTAAATAAATATGCAATAATTACTCGTTTTCCTTAAGTGACTCCATATTGGAACACTTGGATAAAGAAATTCTCTTCCCCATTTCTGTATTTTCTGCATGTTCAGATAAAATAACATCGTGTTTGTTGGTTACAGAGGCTGAATCCACATAAACCAGAGTTTTTGATCTCTCTGAATCTGTTTGAAAAGGAATTATTTTGGTGCCTTTCTGAGTTTGCATGAATGTAACTATTATCATTTCCTTTGAAAGTTCAACCCTGTTGCCGAAGGGAAAGTTTCTCAGTGGAGGGAATGAGTAAACAGCAGCTTTTGGTTGCTACATCATTCCACATAAATGAACTGCTTTAATTGATTCTAAATGCAATTAAAGAAAATTATCTATAAATTGGTAAACATATCCATGGCTGCAAATGAAAATGAAGCTGCTTAAACAGGCTTTTTTCCCCTCTGATAAACATCATGATGTCACAGATTTTGAGACTGGTGTAGGAAGCAGCTCCTTCAGATCCAGACAGATCTTCACTCAGGAGCTTTTCCACCTTCTGTTTCAGTGGACAGGGATCATGCTGGAATATGTGTAAGGATATTTATTAAACACTCCTGAGAAAATGTATATGTCCATGGGCACATATGGAAACACAGGACACTTTTTACGTGTTTGGGTAAAGGATGGATCAAATTGTGCAGGGAATTGTGTGTGAGGGGGAAAGCAGAATTTGATGTTTTTTGAAGAGTAAAATCAAGCAAAAATGATGCCAGCACTCTGTGCCTGCTGGGTCGAGCTCTCCATCCCAACACCCCCCGCGTTGCCAGGGAAGAGAGTTGGAGAAAGCGTGTTGGAAAACCTAGGAAAGAGGCTCCTCTTAATCAGATGAGAGACTCTAGGCATGTTTATACAAAGAATAAGGTTCCTCTCTGAAGTTTTGCTCTGTAGAATTTTTAAATGCTGTCCTAAGGAGTGACTCCTGAGGGGTGTGCGTGTTTCTATATCCTGGATGAGCGTGGGGATGTCTCTGGGTGAGAAGGACCTGGAGGAAGAAAGCAGAGGAGGGAAGAGCTGAGCTCAGGGAGGCTGATGCTGACGTGGGTTTAGACTTGAACTCAGGGGACAAGAAGGCTGAATATAAATTTGCTCTGCTCACAGAGCTCACTGGGCACTGCAGTTGTACAACTCACGCTTTTCCTCGGCCCAATAGTCGTTGCCAAGGCTTGAGTTTGGATCTCCTGTTTACGTAGGGTTTTGTTACTGTCCTGTCTCTGAATTAAGATGCCCTGTAGGGAATTTTTGTTGTTATTATTTAAAGTTTATATTGATTTTTTTTGAAGAATGTCTTTAAAAGAATTACTCCTCATCAGCCATGCTGATATAAAAGCACAGTTACCATAATAATGGCCTTTGAATACTGTCCATTAAACTTTGACATTTAAAGTGTTTACTGTGAATACATATTAAGTTTCTCATTAAAGATGAGGTCTGGCTTTCTTGATGTGACTCTTAGATTAAATCAGGCTAATCCAAAATAAATACAAAGATGGAGAATTCATAACAAGCCTCCTTGTAGATTCCCTGTGTATAAAACAGCAACTGCTTTTGTGGCAGAGAGATTTCATTTTAGTGTCTCCTCTTTGGCCCTCAAGAAAAAAAAAGTCTGTTCATTGTGTACAAAACCTTTTGCACTTTGACATAAGTCCTTCCAGCAGAATCCTTTTTTTTTTTTATTGAAACAAACTTAAACCATATTCCATTTCACAAAAGTGAAATGTGCTGAACATGTGCTTTTTAAAATAGAAGCATGTGCATCAACCCTTCTACAAGAAGATACTTTCTGAGAGGAGTCTCCTGGGAAGGTCCATTACCCAAAATCCAGCGAGCACAGGAAAAGGGTGAAATGGTATTAGATCAAGCTTTACTAGGCTGGATGGCCCAGGCTGTGGAATAAGTGATATTTAATCCAGGCACTTTGAGGCTCCTGTTGAGTGCCCTGTTTGGTAACCCGGATCAGGATGCTTGTTTAGTGGATAAAAGTGTAACTTTAGAAATTGGCAGGAACTTTCTGTGCTTGGCCACCTGTACTCTCAGCCAGATACGGTGGAAGGAGACTCAGACAAGCGCACTTTTCAAAGTTTGCTCTGTTTCACTTCCTTACAACTGCCAGGTTCAAAGAACCATTTATTTAAAAAAAAAAAAAAGCCTCTCTCAGTTCAAAGATGCATTTATAAAGCTCACTAGTCTTTATGATCAAGCTCATACTTTGTCTTCCCGTTACTAAAATAATACTTTTATCCTGCCCTCTTTTTTCCCCTCTCATATGTTTTGTTATGAAAACAGAACCATAATGAAGGTCCCGGGCATTGTATATTCCAGACGGTACCATAAGTAATATAAAATGGGATTTTTCTTTTTTTTTTTTTTTTTTTGGGGGGGGGGCAGTTTTTGCTGCCAATAATAATTGTATCAAAAATAATGTGAGCTCCCACGGCTGCCTGCATAGTCAATCAGCATAAAGTATTAGCACTTCAGGGACACAAAGGCTCTGAGCCTGATAAAAGAGATTGGACTGAGAATTTTGACCTAAGAATATAATAATGTCTTCCAAGATCTCATTATGCCCGTGCCCATTGGAAACCATCTGGGGCCCGGAATAATAAAAGGAGTGGTGTGAATTTATGAACCCACAGATCTGGCCATGCCCCCTTGGATATTGTGTTGGATTAGTAGATTTACTGCTAATCCAAACACTGTGGGCAAAGTGATGTCTTTACATCTGCACTGCGGCTCTCGGGGAGCTGCAGTGAGTTACAGGCAGGGAGGGGTGACAGCGGCTCCCCTGCTCCAGGCACAATCTGCTGGCTCCCTGCCACCTTCCCAAAAGTGCAGCTCCTCGGATGCACGTCCTCCACGTCCTGCCGTGGCACTGCTCCAAGGGGAGCTGCTGCCTCGGGAATCAAAGGGGCTGGTGAGCGAAAAACTCCTCTAACAGGTGGGAGCAGCCTCAGCTCGGTGCAAACGAGGCACAGTTGGCACAGGGAAGATTGATCCGTCTTCCCTGAGCCGCCTCAGGTGCAGAGCCCGAAGAGAAGAGTCTACATTTAATTGGGGGTGTCTTCAGCTAAATAAAATAGTCATATGCAAATCCTGTTCCTAAGGGGCAGCCATGTGGACTCGTGACCTTTCTTTGAGTGGTTTGGAGCCCAGAAATCAATGATTACACTAAATCCATAATTATATTCTTTTCATGTGTGGCAGGGTACTGATAGTGTGGCAGATGTGAGACCTTGAAAGCATGGGAACTTCAAAGACCACTGAGATGTGTGAGACACCACGGATGTGTGGAGCAGTGAAAAATGAAATTAAAAATAGAAAGAGGCTGCTCTACCAGTGCTTTGGGTGATCTTGCTCCTTCACACGTGTGTGCACACACATGTACACGTGCACGTGACCTGAGTGCCCAGGGAAGAGAAATAAATCAGTAAGGTTTGGCCAACTAGAAGAATTAAATATTTTCATGGCTGTCTCATTTTGGCTCAAGAGGCTTCCCAGGGAAAGAAGGGGATGGGCTGCACCAGGAGACACTGCCTGGAGTTAAGGGACATGAATGTGTACCAGCACCTCTTAGGCTGCTGCTGGGTGACATGGCCAAGTTGGTTTGGTCTTTCAGATGCTGCTCAAAATTATATTTTTGCATTTAAAGAGGCAGAACTGCACATCAGGGTTATTTTTGTGCCTGAAAAATAACACATATTAGGCACAACATGCACAACAACATATTACAGATGTTGCAAGAAGAAATAGTGGGTCAGTGTGAGCAGGGTTTGCAGAGGGGTGTAAGGGAAGCTCAGCCCTCACACTATGGTCCACAGGGGAAATGATGCAGGTCCCCACCTGGGAAAGATGATGTTTGGTGCTCCACAACCCTGGAGATGCTCCCACGGCTGATGTGAAAGGTGGGGTGAACCACAGAGCTAAGGCAGGTAGTAACTTTTCATTTTATTTCTCTTAAAACATGAGGAAACAGGAAAGGTTCTGGTCTGCTTGAGTAGCACAGGAGAGGGAAATAGAGTGGGGAGAAGCAGAAAAGAGACAACAACTTGTCTCCAACTGCAATAGAAAACCAGGTGCTTGGGCACGTGTAGGTTCTTCATGTCTTCATAACATGTTCCTATAGTTGGTGTATTTTTGGCTGCCAGAATATGAGATGGGATTTGTTGGCTGGGGAGGATGGTGTTATTTGCAGAGAAAACCGACAAAAGAGGAACACACTTCACTTCAAAAAAGCCTTAAACCTTTTTTTTATGTTGTTTCTTAAGTTTAAACACATCTGAGGGGAAGAACTGCACATGAAGGGGTTGGGGAATTTGGGAGTGAATGGATCAGTGACACTTTCCCTGTCTGCCAGGGGTGAATCTGGCTGCAGTGGGTCTGTGGGTCCAGGTAACTGAGAGGGAGTAAAAGTCACCATGGGTAGAAATTTGTAAAATAGAAACAGTTGTTTCCCATTTGTCCCATATTTTTAATGTTTTTGTGTTCAGTCAGTGCCTCAGTCTTTGGAGTGGAGAACAAATGCATTATCAGGGAAAGGGAGATGATGTTCCCAACAATTCTTTGGCTTTTGCAGTGAAAGTAAACAAGTATTCTTACCACTCATGACACTGGAAGAGTTTAAGGGCACGATATGGGTAGTTGTTATTGATGGTAACATCAATAAATAACAAAACTATTTAATATTAATCCATATTATTTATTAATAATGTTTACTTCTTGAAAAATTCTGTGGGACTTAAAATATCGAGGTGTAACATCAGAAATTAATTTGCCTAAACCTGCATGGTAATGTGTCAAAGTCACACAGTAAATGCAGTTATTTATATGTTCCTGGCATTATATATTCCACGGGTACTGTAAGGCTAAATGGATCAGGAAATGATTGTATGAAGTACATAGAGAAGATAAACTGAAGATTTTTGGTGGCTACCATCAATACAAGAAACTTTATAACTGTATAATTCAATCTTATCTGCAATTTCTTAACATTAATAATGTGGAAATGTAAGTTGAAAATTACTGGGGGGTTGGTTTTTTCTGGAAAATTTGGAACTTAATATTAAGACACTTTTTGAGGCCCAGTACTGACATCTCAGAAACAAAAATAGCACATAAAAATTCAAAATCTTTCCAATGTTACAAGAATTATTTAGTTTATCAGGCAAGATCAGGAGATTTATCTCTTTAGCTTGATCCTGAGATCACAAAATACTGGTCTGTCACTGATCTGAGAGCCTGAAATGCCTGAATGAATGATAAGTTGAGCTGGTGCTTTCTTGGATAAAAGGCCAGGTTTGGAGGGAATATCCCTTAAGAGGAGGATTTTTTAAAATAAATATTTGTTGTTTGAAGCTGGTGGGGCATCTCTGAGATTGGAATTGTCTCACCAGTGACACATTAACAGGCAGAGAGTTGCACAAGTAGCCAAGTGCAAGTGGAGTTTCCCTCATACCTGTACAATTAATTTATGGATAACTAGTGAGGCTTCAAAAAACAGCCACATTCCCCCACACCAGTGAGCCCAGAAGTTTCTCTCTGTTCTCCCTGTGCAATCCCCATCCTGAGGAAGCCCTTCCCATCATCTTTCTCCTTTGCCATTTCACTTTCCAAATGATCTGCATTGCTTTCTCCCCTCATTTCTTTCTTTTGGTTCTCTTTTTCCTCCTGCTCCTCCAGTGGCACTGCTTGGCAGGCACACCCAGTGTTCCTTTTCCTGGAGCATCTTCTGGAAGGCCACTCACGTGAAGTCACCCAAATGCTTGCAGAGGATTCTGAGATCCCTGGGCAGAGCCAGTCCCTTGTATCTCTTAGGTCTGTTCTTCAAGGCAGGTTAATTGTTGAAGTGATGCACCAGTTGCATGTATATTATACAGTCATTTTATCACTTATGTAGACTCCTGTGAAAGGAGCATCATCCCCATTCCTCAAAATATTCAAATCCTACCTTTTCTGACTAACACAGGGGGCACCAAGCTGAACAAACTAGTTATACATGCATGGGAAGTAGCAAGCTGAAAGTAATTGTGTATTCAGTTTTAATGGAGCTGAATCTCCTGCTGAGATTTCAATATCTGACAGCATTGCTTTCATTGCCCCAAATGCCCAACCTTTCTCTAATGTTTGACCTTGGGTATGATTATATTTCTGGATGTATCTCAAATGATGCAAAATCATTTGCCTATATCAGTCATCTCTCGCTGACAGTCCTGTTCCAGCTCATGGCAGAAGAGAACAAGTCTGGTGGCATTAACAATAGCTGAAATGAGCTTTGATAGATGTTTCTACCCTTTCAATAAATACATAAAGCATCTCTATAATGTCATTTTGTTAACTGATAAACAACAAAAGGATGAAGGCATTCACTTTTAACTACATTGCATGTCATTATTTTCTCATTGCCTCATTTAGGGTACAGAAGGAACGTGACCTGCAGAGCAGAGGGACAGGCCTGCTGCTTTCAGGGCTGGTTATTTATATGCTTTGATATCCTGAGGCCCACCTGCTAAATGAGTGCTGTGCAGGTGTGTGACAGGCTCTACCACAGTGTTTTTGCCCCAAGATGTTGACCCACAAACCTGGGTCTGTTCTTGATGAGTGCTCAACATGATTTCACATAACCCACAGCACCAGCTTTGCACCTCTCTGTGCCTGAAGTGCAGTGACAGCTCCTCACAAAAAATCCAGTTCTTGGTTCTTATCTCTTGGGTTTTTCCTCTCTCTGGTCTAACCCTGTCCCATTATTGGCCTTGTAGTTCTTGCTCTAAGAAGCTCTTACCCTGTGCTGGGCTGGCAGAGGTGGGTACAGGAGCAGCCCGTTCACAGCAGTTACAGATGTGCACAGTGGTTTGGAGATGATACAGCACTAAATTTCTGCAGTCAGGAGAGAAGGAAAAGCTGCATTCCCATTCCCTGCATCCCCACAGTGAAGTATGCACTGGGAAGGAACTGGGAGGTGGCAGAGCTAGAAGTTGGTGGCTGTGAGGAAGAGGAGCTTCCAGACAAACGGGACAAAGGGCCTGTTTTTCAAGAGTGACTCCACCAGGGCTCCGTGTGATTAATGTTCCTGTGCTGGTAATAAGAACGTTTCCCTAAGGAGGGAAAACTTGATAGGAGCCTCTTTTTTCAGGTCTGTGTAAGCTGGGCACATTATTTTAATAGTACACCATTAAGGTATTTATCTTAATTTAAAAAAATAATATTTCTCTTGTTGTTTGCAATTGCCCACTAGAAATGAAATCCCTTTCCTGGCTGGGTATCCCTTGCAATCCTGAGCTGGTTGTTATTGCAGGTTGCCTCGGGAATACCGAGTTACTGACATCCAGACTTTCTTCAGAAATACTGAGGGGAGTTTAACAGCATTCGAAAACATAGATAAAGAAATACATGGACCATGCAAACAAAAGTAAGTGGGATAAAAAGGGATGTGTTTACTAGAGTGGTGCATGGAAAAGAAAGGTCCACAAAGAAGCCCCTTGGTCTGACTACAAGACTTGTTAGGGATGCAGAGCACTGCCCAAGCTCACTGGAGTTTGAAATCCCCAGGGCAGGTTTGGGTTTCTTGGTGTGGACTGCAGAAGGTGATTTAATAATTCATTTGAAACTTTGCAAAACTTTCTGTTGACTTAATCTGCTCCCTCTTTGAGCAGATTTTTGGTCTTGCTCAGAGATTTTAACCCAGCGTTGAGGAACTACAAATAGATGGAGATCTAAAACCCTGGACTAAAGAGCTTCACACGTGTCTGAGTTGAACACGGACAATCTGACAATTGGTTTGTCTGAATTTGGGAAGAAAAGAGGGTCCAGGCAAGCTTACAGGTGATAAATTTGCACAGGTCTGGCTTAAAGCAGCCTCTCTACTTCCCAAGAACAAGGGCAAAGAGAAAATAAGGTAAAGAGAGGCACTGATGTGTGGAAGAGGATAGAGACTTTTTTTTGGGTTTTAATGGTGAAATAGGATTTATTAATCAGAATAAAAAAGGCTTCCATGAAGAATTCATTAATTTATGCATTTTACACAAATGCAAAACACTGCCTTCAACACCTTTCTGCTTCTACTGCTAATAAGCCTTCCTGGTAAATTTATATTTACTTCTCACCAATGTTTCAATGCTTCATTAGTGATTGTTGCCCTGTTTTTTTATGTCAACAGTCTCTCCTCTTGAGTGGCTTTTATTGTGGTACATATTCCAAATAATTTGTGGAAAATATGCCATTTCCAAAGAGATCAAAATGCTTATTGGCCACTTCATTCTGGTGCCTTCCTCTGTGGTGGCACCTTGTCTTTTAAGATAACATATTAAAACCATGCAACTACTAATCATTAAGGTACTACAAACACCACATTCTGCTTTAAACACATTTTTATGTGATTTTTCTCAATTTTATTCTCCCCAGGATGTGAACTTGATTTCCAGTAGGCAACTAAGATTCCTCAAATTTCTGCAAAACAGGTCAAGAAATGAATCCATTCATAGCTCCATCTTGGAAATAGACTTTAAAGTAGAAAGAAGTCTTTCCCAAAGATAAGAGGCTTTTGTTTTAGGGAGGGAAGATCTGTCTATAGGTCATAAAAACATGAACACAGTCTGAGTAGGCATCCCAAAATGAAACACATGGTGATTTTTTCATTGCAGGCACGCGGGGTTGTTGTGAAAAATGGATGTTCCAACTCAGAAAGTCAGAACAACGCGTACAAGTGGCCCAAATTGGTTTTGATTAACAAGGTTTTCTGCCTGGAAGTCACTTTATCTTCATCCCATTAGCTCCACTCCACAAAACAAATGAATCCAATGCATTAGGCTGAAACACATTCTTGCAGGGGGAACGCAAAGAAAAATCCTCTCTCAAGAGCCAGACAACCATTTTATGTTTATAATGTGGATTTTCAGCTCAATATTCCCCTTGGAGTTTATGCAGAGGGAATGCAGCGTTTTCTGCCTCCTTCCATTGTCAGCCCTTGTGTTGCTCGTGCCTGTTATTCCCAGCTGTGGATCATGGAATCTTGGGATGTATTGGCTGGTGTGATGTAATGTTGGCCACAGACATACCCATTCCATAGAGGTTTTGTAGCTCTCATCCTTTTAAAAATACGTTTCCTGGGTTCTGTTTTTTGGTAGAGGTCACATAAAGGTGATATTTTTGTCGTGGGACCAACAGGTGAAAAACTGTTGTGTAAAAAACTTTGTGCCACCAGAGCCCCATTCTACCTCGAGTGCCAACCAAAGCATAGAATTCACTTCCACCTCTCAGTCTGCTTTTCCTCTTCTTTATTTCTCCATGAGGAAGTTTAGTTTTTCTCAGTCATTTCAAGTTGTGTGCTTAGAAAGTCAGGTAAAATGTAGTTTTTATTGTTCACACAAAAACATGGATTTTGGTGCTAGTTCCGTGACTGTTCAGAGGTTATTCTAAATATTCAATTTCCACATTGATAATTGTTTTGTCTTCACAACTGTTCCAAATAATCTCTTTTCCAGACTATTAATGGATAGCTGAGATGTGTTTTTGCTTCAAGGCATCTCTTCCTCATTCCACTCTATCCTCAGTATCTCTACCACAGAAAATATATTTAGTTTCAAAGTTATCTTGGGAACTATTAGTAAGTGCAGTCAAATTCATTTGGTGTCTGCATAAGTAAATACGAATATCTAGACAGAGTCTATGATTGTGTACCCTAAATAAGATCTATTTTTCATTATTTAAGCCCTGAAGATGACTGAATTTTCATATTTTATTTTTTGTTTCTCTAAGTAATGTAATAGATGACTTTGTTTTATTCTCAGGAACAATTTTCACTAAAAAGTAGCAGTTAGAGAGAACTCTTCCAAATTCTGCTGAGCAAGAGGGTGATATCAGCAATTATAATTGTTATCAGCAATAGAAAAAAATATGTGTTTAATCAAAGTCCAGTGTCTTCACTGGAAAACCAGTGGCAGTGCTAGTGCTGCTTCTGGTTATACCCCAGTATAATATCCAAGTCCAAGAACCAAGAGAATAAATTTCCACATAATATCTTATTTTATTATGTTATATTATTATATATTTCCACACAATTCATTATCTTATTACTTAAAAATTGCCCGTGAAAACATTCATGGGAACATGACTAAAATATTCACAGTAGAAAATACATAAAAACAAAATGTTATTCAAATAAAATAATATATACAATCACAACAGACTGTTCAGCTCCAGCAGACACACTGGATTGTCTGCTTTTTTTTCCAACTGGATAGTTTATTTAATTAACCAAGATGCAGGGAATTTGAAATTGTATATGAGAACGGCAAAATTAGATGGTTAGGAAAAAAAAGGATGTGGTTTAAGTTCTTATTCACTGCTAGGAAAAGTTTTATTGCAGAATTAAAAATTGCAGTTGGCACTTTTTTAACATTAATTTTGTCCACCAAAAGTGTTTTCCCTGACTGCGGAATAATTGACTGTGGAATTCCTTGACCTGCTGGAATAATTTTTTTGAATCTTTTAAAAACTCAAATGAACACACTTGAAAAAAAATTATTTTTGCTCCCATGCAACTTTTCACAACAATACTGAAGATTTTTTTGTGTGTGTCATTTTTTGTCGTCTGGAAACACACCGAGTGCTTAACAACAAGAAATCTAAATGTGCTTTTTGTGCATTTAGTCTTTTACAGTTTAAACAGAACAGGCGTGTACAAAGTCCCTTTTTTTTATAGATAATTTGATGCAAACTTTATTTTTCAGCTTCTATCAGGAATTGTACTTTGCTGCATTACACCTCTTGATCCCACTTATCTGCATAATTCAAATGCAACCCTGAAAGATATAAACAGAGTGACAGTTCTTAAACATATTTTCTGATAATCAGCACAAACTATTACTTGAACCTATTCAATAACATCACCCTGACAGACGGGATTCAATGACCCTCAATAACAAACAGATACAATCTCATTGTGAAAAACTCTCTGCTGACATGATTGTTGCTGAGTTCTGCCTGGGCTTGACTGCAATATGGCACACGTTGGCTCCAGGAGAAGATGATGCTCGGGGACATCGAGATAATGCAGCACCCAAATGGGGCAGCCCAAGTTTCTGTCACGAAAAAAAAAAAAGTCCAAATCCCCAAATAGTAAAAAAGATGCGTGAGTACAACCAGGAGACAAACAAATCATCGAGACTGGTGGTTTATTAGCAAGGATGTAGCTGTTAGTTTGTGGAAATTTCTCTGCTGGGGCAGATTCTTTGGTGGCTCACGTTGGTCTCAGGCAGCTCAGTTTAGTGTCCAGTTCTGTCAGGAGAGTGGACCATGGTAGAGGTGACAGGCACCCAAAATCTCTTGGAGTGGCTCTCAGGGAGAGTTCTCCTTCCAAAGGATCTGGCAAACCAAGCTGATTCCTAAACTAAGACAGTGGCATGTTGTCCATATGGATATTTAGTGGCAAAAAATCCAAAGTGACGTAAGAATATCAGATTCCCTGAGCTGTTGGGGCAACATGTGTTGATCACAAGATGATAACAGTTCCTCCAGGAAGGTTGA
Organism: Corapipo altera; assembly: GCF_003945725.1. Taxonomy (NCBI): domain Eukaryota; kingdom Metazoa; phylum Chordata; class Aves; order Passeriformes; family Pipridae; genus Corapipo; species Corapipo altera. The sequence goes on along the minus strand of NW_020884891.1, from coordinate 395,729 downwards.
TGTTCCCACCTTCTGTCCTTCCTCTCTTGGTCTGAGCTCTGAATTCCAGAGAATGTGGAACATTGTGAAATTATTGGGTGTCTGGTGGGGCAAAACTACTGGAAGGCAGAATAACACAAATTATGTTTAACACTCCTGTTGCATCATCGTCAGTCTTTGGTGATGCTGATGATTATTGGCTAGACTTGACCCAGACTGTGCTCTTGGTGTCCTGGAGATTTGGGGTAGACATGTGATCCTTTTGTGTGTGTTTCTCCTCCAAACAAAAACACACCAAAACAACGAAAATAGAATAAAATGCAATTTTTTTGTATCTTTGGGAAAGGTATTTTTATTTACAGTGAGAATCTTCCCAATGTCTTCAATCAGATTGAATGAGGTAAAATAACCATTTAAAAAGTGCCCAGAAGGACAATGCTCTTGTACTTGGAGAGCAATAAAGATTTTTGTCCAAGATCCAATGCTTCTTAACATTGATATTCCCAGTGCATTCAGATGTCGAGGGGTTTGGGTTTGTTTGCCCACATCATGCAGCAGAGCCCAGGATTGTATAAAACTTCATTATTACAAGCAGGTTAGAAACACAGAGCTTGTTTATGAATAAATAATTCTGAATCTATTCTGCAAGGTAGGAAGGACGCCCAGGACATTCAACGTCTCTGAGGATGCCGTGAGCAGGAAGTGGATGTGGCAGGAAAACAGATTTATGGTCAGGTAAATATAGGAAGAAAATGACATGCACAATAAATGGCATTACTGGGGTTTACATCCAAGGCAAAGCCAGAGCCATTGAGGGCATCCACAGGTTAAAATTCAGCATGGATAGAGAAGTGCAATATCTTGAGTTATTTCCATTACTGGTGAGATAAAAATCAATATCCAAATACTTCCTTACTGGCAAAAAGCCACTGAAAATACTAATCTGCTGTATAATATAAAATCCAGTGTCATTAATTTGAGAGAGGATACAAAACTACATTCTGCCTTCAAAGAGCTGCTTCTGTTGTTTCCTGAAACGCGGTTTCCACAAAAATATTTCATGGAGAGATGAATCCATTGGCTGTTTGCTTTGCTGGCCTGGAAGGGGCCACTCTGTCTGTCGTGGTCCCCCATCAATCCAGGGGCCCCAGGGGGATGTTTGGATCTCGTTATCAGGGAGGGATTGCTGGGAAAAGGATGTTAAATCCATAAATGCCGCGGTCTAGAACCACCTGCCCTGGGTGATGTGTGAATAACCCAATTAATACAAGTTTTCTGGAGTTGGTGCAGGCACGTGGGATGGTGGGAAAGCCCTGCCCACCCTCTCTGCTCTCACAGAAATAGTCTCTCTTACCTCTGAAGTTTCCCCCTCTCCTGCAGCAGAGCCAGGGGTCAGGCACACAAAGGTGCTGTCCCCTGATTGCAGCAAACACCGCCATGTGTTGTATGTTTGATGAATTAAAAGGATGCTGCCAACTTAATTACACTGTAACCCTTCAATAAAGGAAGGGCAGAGCTGATTAACTAGTGAATAATTGGGGGCTGATTGATGGCTTTCTCCCTCACTGCTAAAGGCTGTATATATAATTATTTTGCCTGTGGGCCTAATTTTGCCACTGTTAGCTTCCACTTTTGTCATCAGCTGTAATTTATGGATGGGGCCTGAAGCCTTAAAAAAGGCTGGAAAATGAAATAGCCCCAAATCCCCAGACATGTCACCTGGAAATGGCCAGCAGGCAGCCTTTAACGTCAACATTTGCAGCCATTTAGCAGCATTAACACCTCGTGCTTAGCTGGAAAATAATATTATCATTTGTCAACAACTATCATAATATAGATTTTTTTCCTGACACGTAATAAAGTTGTATCACTCACACCAATGATTTAATATATGTTTTAAATGCAAGATCAATTTGTTGCAACTGAATAGCAAATTCTTCCAGTAATGCACCAAAAGATAATATGAGAGAGCTGGAGGAGGAAGACCCACATCCTCTCATTGCATTGGAGGGTTGGTTACAGAATTAGTATCTAAGTCTCTAACAAACTCCCAAAATCACAGAAACTCAGATGATTTGTGAAGCTTATTTTTAAAAAATGTCAAAAGATATTTTTTCTTTGAACTTTGAAAAATGCAGTAGCAGCTTCAAAGAAAATATAGTTAATAAAGCACTGAACTTCTGTCCGCTGTAGTTAAAAACCGTTGTGGGACAATTTTCTGTCCCAGACAGACAGTTTGCTATGACTGTCAGTCAGCAGAGCTGCACATGAGCCTGTGGAGCACTGCTGGTTTTCATGGGATGGAGATCTGGCCCTTTGTATTTTAAATTGAAATAAGATTTCTTACAGGTTTTTTTCAGCGAGACAAACCCTAATCATTAATGCCACAAAGTAACAGCAGAAGCCAACGTGTTCTGAAGGATTGAATTGCTTCAGTGGCAAAGAGGAGAGACACCCCACCCCTCCCAAAATTCAGCCTGGTTGGGGAAAACACAAGATGCTGATTAGAGCTGCTCCAGTGACTGCCTGGTTTATATTCCACAAAGATTTATTTCAATAAAGTAATAACAACTTAGATTCACTTTTCTTTTTTATTTTTTCTTAATTCCATTTTTTTTCCTAACCCATATTTAAACATCGTGGAGAGGAGGCTTCTAATTTCTGAAGCCAAGATATACAAATCCTCTGTCTCAAATTTCCTTTGTTGTTTTGTCCTCGTGGAGCCCTCCCTTGCCTGTGAATCACAGAAAGATTTGAAGAACCTTTCAGTCAAAGCTCAGTTTTGTGCCAGTGGGCACTGGCCAGGAAAAAAAAAAAAAAAAAAAAAAAAAAAAGATTGATATTTGCCCTCTCTTCTTATCTGCACTTGATTTATAAGTCAGTGCGAGTATGCAAGAGAAATAAAGGCAAAGACCTTGATGCCTCCCTGTGGAGAATATGCACCATTTGGATTGAAGGCATGAAAGAGGAGAAATTAATGGTAAGCTGTTCATCTGTCACTACTGCCAGGCTGATGGTTTTGCAGAGAAGGAGAGGACTGGATGACATGCCCTCCAGTCAAGGGCATGACTGCCCGCTGTTCTCATATTATAAACACAGTGCTTTGGGTTTCCGAGGGATTTAAATTTAAATTATACTGTACTTTGGATAGGCAAATCTTTACACAAGTTTATTTTCTTGAAGTATTAACATGCAGGATTTCGCTGGCTTTATGTGGAAGAAAAATAAAAATTAAGTCCCTCTATTTGATAAAAATGTGTAGCAGACTCTTAAAATGTCTCCGTGTTTTTAAAGCAGTGTGTTAGAGTGTAATGAGATTTAAATTTATATATGCATTGAAGATTTAGGCACGGGCATAAATAGATAAGCTTTAGTTATTCTACTTTCTGGCACACAGGGAAAGATTAAAAAGTTCAAAATAGGAGTTGGATATTTTTTTTCCTATTAAAATGATATAATACCAAGGGCTGCTATCGATGACAACATTAGGGACACATCTGGAGGATAAAAACTGACACAAAACTTTCATGTTGTGCTAAAAGACACAAAAAAATGTACTTACTGCTAAATGGCTCCTTGTCAGGGCTGAGCATTTGTGCGTTTCTTGCTGTTTTTGGAATGTTTTGGTTTGCTCAGCTCCTCAAGATGCTCCTGCGACTCCGACGTGTGTCACAAACGAGATTGGGGTTAATTGGAGTGATTTTGGGGGGCTGGCACGGTTTGGGTGAGTGCACATTCCCTGAGAACTGGTTTGCACTGCATCCAGGTTCAGAGTTCAGATTTGGTGATGTTACTCCCACCCACACCAGCTATTTAAAACCCTCTCTGCTGAGCTCCAGCAGTGGGCTGGGAATTCCTGTTTGCCTTTAAGAAAAAAGGAAAAGTTGAGTTGCTTGTCCACTGGTTTCAAGTTTACCTTGGGTTTTATAAACCAGAAGCCAAAATAAGAGACTCTCCCACTTATTTCTGTTAAAATCTCTGAATTTGGAGCTAAGTTTATTACTTTCTGGGGCTTGAATCATGATTCCTGAAATCCTGGTTTAGGAAGCAGATTCCAGTGATAATTGTGCTCAAGTAAAGGGATGTTTGTTCTTCCTACAGAAAAATCAATGACTTGCATGTCAATTCTGAAAGATTCGTGAATCCTCCACAAACCTGATGAAGATAAACCAGTCAGAGAAGAGGAGATGGAGTTTGCTCAGGTATGAGATGGTCCTCTGGGATCTTCAGGAAGGACAGGACATCCTTCCCTCCAGCATGACTGGAATCTCTCAAAGCCATGCAAACCTCAAGGGGCTCAACAAGGCCAAGTGCAAAGTGCTGCACCTGGGTCAGGGCAATCCCAAACACAAACCCAGGCTGGGGGGAGAAGGGATTGGAGGTGTTGGTGGGTGAGAGGCTGGAGATGCCCCAGCCCAGAAGCTCCCCCCGTGTCCTGGGCTCATCCCCAGCGTGGGCAGCAGGGCAGGGGGGGATTCTGCCCCTCTGCCCCCTCGGGTGAGAGCCCCCTGCAGAGCTGCCCCCAGCCCCAGGGAACAACATCAGAAGGATGTGGAGATGCTGGAGAGAGTCCAGAGAGGCCCTGGAGATGCTCCAAGGGCTGGAGCCCCTCTGCTCTGGAGCCAGGCTGGGAGAGCTGGGGGGTTCACCTGGAGAAGAGAAGGCTCCAGGGAGACCTGAGAGCCCCTTGCAGGGCCTGAAGGGGCTCCAGGAGAGCTGGAGAGGGACTTGGGACAAGAGATGGAGGGATACGACACAGGGAATGGCTTCCCACTGCCAGAGGGCAGGGATAGATGGGATATTGTGAAAAAAATCCTTCCCTGTGAGGGCAGGGAGGCCCTGGCACAGGTTGCCCCGGGAAGCTGTGGCTGCCCCATCCCTGGAAGTGTTCTAGGTCAGGCTGGATGGGGCTTGGAGCAGCCTGGGATAGTGGATGGGGCTTTAATGTCCCTTCCAAGCCAAATCATTCCAGGATTCTATGCTTTTTTTAACCTTTTCTCCCTCCCCACAATGTTGCTGGAGGTCTAACCCTGCCTCTCACTGCAGGGTTGTGGCACAGAGGCTTTGCTTTCCTGGGCTCCTTGTCCTCTGAGCCGATTCACCTCCTGCCTGAGGGCTTTGCTTCCTTGGGCACCTTAATCAACCTTCTCCATCACCAGGATAACCCTCAGCAGGGTGATTTCCAGCCCTGAGTGAGGAGGAGCCAGGTGTTCACAGTCCTGTGAAAATTAGTTGACCAAAGATATCCTGCAGTCACCAGGGCTGAGAACAATCCACCCTCATGAATTTACAGCTGCTCTTATCTCCCTGCTGCTGAAGCATCTCCTCTGCAGCGGTGACAGGCTCCGTGCTTTCACTCCCTGCTTGAATCTGCCTGGAGTTTTGGCAGACTTCAAATGTTGCAGGGTATATTTTCTGTGCCAGCTGTGAGTTAAGTTAAGCAATTTTTTAGAAGCTTTTGCTAAAATGAGTCAGATTTTTTTCTTTTTTTTTTTCTTTTTTTTTTTCCCCTTTAAGAGATTGTAGGAAAATGTGTTCTTTCACAGTCTTCAAAATTATCCTAATTTTCTTGAGCAACTCCAGTTCCTCCAGGCTCCAGAGCAGGTAGTTCGTTACTTTGACGGGTTGTGGGGATTTTTTTTCTTTTTTTCTTTTTTTTTTTGTTCTTGTCAAAAAATCCTCCTGTGCTCCAGTTTATCTGCATGTTAAAAATCTGTTTGCACTTGCTGAGTCCATCTGCACTGAGGCTGAGCCGTCTCCTGGCAGCTCCACACCACCAGAGTGTGGCAGTTCCACACCCATACGGAGCAGATCCCGGGTGTCCGGGTCCCTCCAAGGGGGTGAGGAACGGACACCCCCCCTTGCTCTCAGGTCACCCTTTGCTGCTTCAGGGACAGCTCAAAACCCACTGAATTGAGCGTGATTTTCCTCTGCACTGAATATTTGTGTGAATTCCGTGTTTTCCGTGGCGATGGGGGATGTACAAAAAGCTGTTCACTGTCACAAAGCACGTGGTGGGCTCGGGCACAGGAGGTGGCAGAACAGGTCTGGAGGTCCCAGTTTTACTGATGAAGTGAAAGGGAGGTCCTGTGGTCCTGCAGGCTGAACGTTTTTCAGCCTTGACCTGTTGGTTGGTTGGGAAATTGAAAGTGATAGAGAGTAAAAGAATACAAAGGGTGTGAAGTTAAGGACTGAAAAGCAGGAAAATGCTAATACAGTCATACATAGATATATTTATATGACTTTTGTTATTTGCTGTGCACTAAAATGTGTTCTGGGGTTGTTCAGTCTGGACGAAAGGAGGCTCAGGGGGGACCTTATTGCTCTCTACAAATATCTGACAGGAGGGGGGAGCCAGGGGGGTCAGGCTCTGTTCCCAGGGAACAAGGAACAGGATGAGAGGAAACGGCCTCAAGTTGTACCAGAGGAGGTTCAGTTTGGATATTAGGAAAAATTTCTTCATGGAAAGTGCTGTAAAGCCTTGGAAGAGGCTGCCCAGGGCAGTGGTGGAGTCCCCATCCCCGGAAGTGTTCAAAAAGCTTGTGGATGTGGCACTTGAGGACGTGGTGTAGTGGTGAACACGGGGATGGTGCTGGTTGGTGGTTGGATTGGTGATCTCAAAGGTCTTTTCCAACCTTAATGATTTCAGCTGTGGCTGCCCCATCCCCAGAAGTGTCCAAGGCCGGGTTGGATGGAGCTTGGAGCAACCTGGTCCAGTGGAAGGTGTCCCTCCTCATGGCAGGGGGGTAGAATGGGATGGGCTTTAAGGTCCCTTCCAACCCAAACCATCCTGTGATCCCATAATTTACGGTGTGTTCACCAACTGCAGACAGCAACAAAACAAAAATCCTGCTTTATTTCCATGCACAGTCATCCCCAGGCTCTTACAAGCCTGGGTTTCTCTGGGAAAAAAACAAAAGAAAAGCTGTCTGTGAGCAAGTAATTAACAACCCCATCATGGTAAAGACAGGCAAGGGCCAAATTAAAGTTGCAGAGGGACCTTTAGTTCCAGCATTTCCCAGCTATTGAGCACTGCAGTGTGTGGTATTAGGAGCCTTTTAGCCCAGTTTTGGAGATAAGGAGGTACCAACATGAACTGAGACGCTGCATCTGAAGGCACCAGGGCAGGGAAAGCACAGGAAAAGAGGGAAACTGTGGGAGGTGTTGATGTACCACAGTGGGAAACTGGTTCTGCTCCACATCAATTGGGAGATGGGTCCAAAATAGAGCAGCACAGTCAGCATGTGGACCAAACTCAGGCTGGTTCAAGGGTGGCTTGCCAGCATCCTTAAAAACAGGTGTTTTCGGATTTTTCCACTATTTTTTAACTTCTTATTTTCCATTCTCTCTTTACCACCAAATTCTCGATGTTATCTTTAAAAAAAACCCCGACCCTATCAACATTAATGGAATATCAATACCAAAAAAAAGTAAAAAGTGAATTCATTTCCTGTTCAGCTTCAGAGCAAAATGCTGAAGTTTCTGTGCCTGAGGTGGCCTAGTTATGAAAATATTTTGGAATTTTTGGGGAAAAGTTTTTATTCCTCTGGAGTGAAAAATACATTTCACTGGAAATAACTGTTTTTTTCTTTCTGTGAGGAGGAATGAGTTTAGTAAGAAAGCTTTAAACCAAGTTGAATATTTTGTTGAAGATTGTCAGAAAATTCCTCTAAAAAAAACCACCGAAGTTCTCTCTCAGTTTCTTAAAGAGGGGAATATTCTCATATATAACTAATAATGAAAAGACGCTTCTTATCCTTGCAGGAGACCCTCTGTCACCATCATTGCCTCGTTGTGTAGCAGAACTCAGGGATTTGCTGTTATTTTGTGTGGCCACAAAACCACCCAAAACTCACCGTGAGATGTAACTATAAGTCTAAATTACAGCAAAATTATACCCAAAAATTCAGTTCTGGATTTGAAAATATATGAGGCCACTAATACTTTCTGTAAATATTTTAATGTGTCTGGACTACATTTGTTCAGCTGTTCATTTTAGTTTTTTTGGGTTTGGTTTTTGTTTTGTTTCGTTTTTTTTTTTTTTTGCTGGGCACTTGATTAAAACTTTGGAAATAAATGCAATTTTTATTTTTATTTCATCTCTGAAATATGATTATAAATGACCTTTGATAAAAAGTTAACAGAGAATATGTCAGGAAGCAGCTCAGAAGGGAAAGATTAAAAGCAGGCAGTCTGGAGAGGTGTTTAATTTCAATTTTCTTTGTGGTCTAAGAAATCTGGAGATTTTAAAGCCATCGTGCCATAGTTACTTTTATCAGTGGGGCTCTTTTGTTTTGTTCTGCCACCTAATTCTTTTGATGACAATGAGTCGCCAGTTTTCCAATGACTGATTTCGATTTGCATGTTATTGTCAGCCTTTTCTATTTTATCATATCTCCACTTTGGTTTTTATGCAGATCCTCACATCAGAAGGCAAGGGCAGCCCGAGCTAAACAGCTGGCTGGATTTGCATGAAAATGGGCTGCCCTTTTTCATTTGTTTGTTCTTGGGAAATTACAGTAGGTGAGTATCTGCCTCAAATTTCCCAAACAAATAAAGATAAAACTTCACAGATATTAAACTGTGGAGCATTAAACTGTATCATTTTACATATAAAAAGAAAAGGATTAAATAGAATTAGGCTGTTGAGCTGACTGAGGAGAAACAATGTGAGTGACGGCCTGAAAACTAAAGATACAAAAGAACCGGGGTGTCTTCAAGAGATTTTTCTCTCCAAATATTTTTCTTTCCCGTGTTTAAAGGATAAACACCAATAGAAATATTTCCCTTATGAATTCAAGATATTTTTGCTAGGGAAGAGAAAACCATAATCTGTCCTAAGCCATTATATATTTGATAGCATTCATGGATTTTATGTATATATTTTCTCTACAGAGCACTTGCAGAAGTCCCTTAGCAGTGGATGTTCTTCACAACCTGGGCTGTAAACCAGCCAAGGTCCAAATGTGAGCAGGGACAGGTGACATTTAGGAGCCCACACTGTTCCCAAGAGGCCAAAGGTGTAGGGTGAGCTAAGATCCTTTATTAGAGTGGCCGACAGAGCTGGAAAAATTGAACCAACTTTGGAGCACAGAGAACTTGAGAGCTGACAGGTCCAAGCTTTATGGATTCCAACAGGAAGGTATTGGAAGAACACCTGGTACAACTCGGAGTTGTCAACAGCCCCATAAATTATTTAGTGTGTGAGCCCCTGGGTGCTGTGAGCACATCCAGCTCCTTCCACTGGGCTGCTCCAGCTTGGAGAAGTCAGAACCACTCCCTGCAAACCTCAGACCATGACAGAAAGAAGAGTGTGACTATAACTCACTTTAAATAAAGGTTTGGAAAGAGAGGGCATCTAGCTGTAATCTGGGATTTAATTATTTTATGGGTAAGACTCTCCCGTGTTCATCTTAGGGAGGAGCTTGGATTCAAAGTGATGCTCTGCACTTCCTGGAGTTAAACATCTGGGGCAAGGAGCTGTCAGCTCCAATTTTCCCAGAAAAGTGGTAACTGTTAGTATTACATGAGATAATAAAAGTTGATCCTTTCCTATAATAAAGTGGGAACTGGGTATGTAGAATCAAAGCCATGCAGTGCTGGGAGAGGATTGTTTAGGGAGTAGCACAGACCAGGTAGCAGCCAGGAGCCCAGGCAAAAAATTGCAGGGTAAAATACATTCTCACCTCCATTTATTGATTTATTTATTATATTATTCTGATTCCTTCCATAATCTTTCCTAAGTACACACAGGAAAGTCTGGAGAACACTTTAAATCCATTTTCTTCTAAGTGCAGAAAATCACACTGAACTTTCATTATGATTATACATTAAAACTTACTAGTGGAAAGTATTCCAAATAATTCCTAAAGCTTGGTGACATGTCCAGGCTTTGCTTTGGTGGTGGTGGTGGGGACCCTCACCAGCAGAAGACAACCAGTCCCAGGTGAGTGCAGAAGGTCCTAATCCACCTCCTGGGAAGCTGAAATGATTGTTTTGGGAATGTAGGGGCTCAGCAGGTTATAAAATTGTAAATAGTTAAAAGGAGACCTAGTTTTGCAAGACTAGGGATGTTCAGCAGGGTGTTCCCTCAGATGGGCAGGAGCCTTCCTGGAAGGCAACAGGCTGCTGGGAACCTGGAATCTGGGAGAACTGAGAGCATGGCTAGTTTTGGGAAACTGTGTGTGATGGACGTTGTGCCTGGAACACTGGGCATGGCTTACATGTCCTTCTGTTGTTTTCAGCTATTTAAAAAACTAACAAATATAATTTTTTTTTTTAGGAATTCCACATAGAGAATTGCTCCTGCTTTCCTCATCTCTCAGCAGAGATATAAGGTTGGGTTTCCCATGGGCTCAGCAGGAATATCTCTAATCTACAATTCAAGTCTCTGTTTGAAGGTAAGAAAATAGTGTGGGTTTGTTCTGAGGATCAGGGTCCAGCAGTGGAGAAAGGATGTTCTTGGATAAAATGGATAATTTTGCTGGAGTGTGTCGAGGGAAGGGAACGGAGCTGGGGAAGGGGCTGGAGCACCAGGAGAGGTTGAGGGAGCTGGGGGGGCTCAGCCTGAAGAAAAGGAGGCTCAGGGGGGACCTTCTGGCTCTGCAACTACCTGACAGGACGGGGGAGCCGGGGGGGGGGTCAGGCTCTGCTCCCAGGGAACAAGGGACAGGACAAGGGGAAACAGCCTCAAGCTGTGCCAGGAGAGGGTCAGGTTGGACATCAGGAGGAATGTCTTCCTGGAAAGGGTTGACCAGCCCTGGCAAAGACTGCCCAGGGCAGTGGTGTTGTGCTCAGAGCTGTAGTTTAGTGGTGTATCTGCAGTGTTGGGTTCATGGTTGCATTCAATGATCCAAGAGGGCTTTTCCAACCTTTATGATTCTGTGGATTAACACTCAACATGTCTTTTGAGCAAAGAATATCAGGGGTAAGTGTTTGCTGTCACTGCACTTCCCAAGAGCTCTAAGGAGTGTCACACACCATGTGCATCTACGGTTCCATGTCTAGAGCTCCTCAAAATTCCTGCAAAACTCCTTCAGAAAGCACCATTATAAATCCCTGCCTGTCAAAGTCACTGAACCTGCAGAAATTTGCTGTAAAAAACCCAGAGGCTCTGCAGAAACTTCTTCCACTTCAGTATTTACAGAGGTGTCATGGTAGTAAAAATAATTTCTGGCTTATTATTTATCTCCCATGGATTTGATTTTTTTATATTTCATTTCTGGACTTTTTCCCTAAATATTTTGTCTTTCCACATATCACAAATAAATATGAAAAAGTAGGCACTTTTGAGAGCTTTCCAAGGTTTTGCTGTTGTTCCAGTTGCAGAAAGCACAGCCCTGGTGTTGCTGTCAATGACTGGAATCCCACCTGACAACTCCTTTAAATTACTTTGATGTTACAATACCTAAAAATAATGCAGGAAACAAGACATTTTGGCTTTGGGAGCTGACCTGGAAATGGATTGGTGGAGGAAGTGGAGTATTTGACTTGCTTTTCTTTTAATGGAAAGGAACAAACTGTCTCAGATTTGTCTGAGTTGAGCACTTGGATTTTTTTTTTGTTGTTGAGTTTTAATCTGGGTTCGTATGAGATTTCCTTCGGTGCTTGGATCTGATTGAATGAACTCTTCCTGCTATTGCTGTTTTAATCAAACTGGGCTGGCCTGGCCACACAAAAATCAGCAGCACTGGGAGAAAGAGCCAGTGCTTTGAGGGCCAGCTCTTGTTATCAAGCTGTGATTTTTCTTTGGACCTCTTGAGTTTGGCAAACCCTTGGTGGATTTCTGTTCTGGCTCCAGTGTGATAAAAAGAAATTAGAGAAATGGGGGGGGTGTTAAGAGTTAAATCTTCATGTGATATCAAACAGCTGCTTGAACCACATGAATTTACTCCTGGGGAGGATCAAGTGCAATATGTGGGTCTACATTTTGCAGAAAATATTCTCATTCTCTTTGAAAAACACATTTTTACATTGGATTTGCAATGTAACTTCTTGCATAAATCCATGGCCATAATAACAGTGGGGTACCACTGCCATACTTATGAAAATCTGGTGTAATTTGGGAGATCAGCACTTTTTTCAGTGAAAAACAAGCTAAAACTCCTTGTCCTGCCACCAAAACACCTGTGGCAAAGCCTGTGCACTCCCAGCAGTGGCTGCTTTTGTTGCAGGAGGCAGGTGGAGCTCAGCTCAAGTCCCTGTTCCTGTAGGACAACCTCAATTCAAAGATACTTTGTCCTTTTTCTGATGTTTTATTGGTGCAACTAATTGTGTCCCATGGCTCTGTTGACCTAAGGGTAGTACCAGGACTTCTCTGAGCTCGACACCTTCAGATTATCCATCTTTTCCCCAAAAATCCAGGGGCTGTTTGGGCTGCTGGTGCAGGTGAACAACATGGGTGGGAGGTTGCACTGCAGGTGAGAAAGGGAATATCTGAAATCCAGATGAATTTGGATTATTCGGGGGGGGGGAAAGGCTATATTGGAGTTTGCCATGGTCTGATCACTTCCAATTTCCACCTGAATTATGGGCACACAAACAGAGCCTGCACAAGCCAGTTTTTCTCAGTTTTCCCCAAAATAATAGGAAAACAAGGATCTCCATAACCCTGGGCCTCTAAGCAGCTGGATTATTTTGTTTGTGAAAGAGTGTTTTGTTTTCCAAGCCTTTCACAATCCTGAAAGGACACTGGAAATGTTTCTTAAATTTCAATCAGGAAAAAACAAATGTGGCTCTTTCATGTCAATATTTTGTGTCTCCGTGGGTTTTGTATTAAACTCCTGTACAGAGTGACTGTGTGTTATTGATAACGTGGGACTGGACTTGGTGGATTTTAATGTCTTTTTTCATGTTTATATGGAACATTTTTGAAGCAGCAATTAAAATAATTAAGGAGGGTGAAGAAATCTTTAGCATGCAACAAAGATTTCTGCAAAATGTTAATTTCTGTCAAATAAGTGAATATATGCACAGATGCCTCCTGACAGAGGCTGTGATTTCTGAGTGCTTTGCATGCCAAATAACTTGTTTACCCCCTCAATGTTTGCCAAGTTTACTGTCAATTTACAAATAATTTCCATTTTGCTGTTTATTCTGCTGCCTTTTGATGGATATGTCTTCCAGACTTTTATCTTGCATGTAGACAAACTAATTAATATTTTCCCTTCAGGCAAATATTTTTTTCTTAGATCTAAATGTGGGTTAGATTCTTCTTCGTTTCCATATGCTTTGTTCTGTCAATCATTTCTCTTCTATGTTACTAAAAATGTACCTTTGTGGATGTCATTTCTCATGTTTTACAGATTTATTTCACCTACATCTATATGGGAGTGTGTGTATGTGGAGAGACATATTTGTTATATATGTGTTCATGTATGTTTAAGGAGAAAGAGTGAAAATACCAACTCTGGGGTATGATTTGGGTTATAAGGCTGAATGAAAATGCGTTTTTGTCTCGCCTGTTGCTGCCATTTCCCAGGCTTGACCTCACAGTTTGTGGTTCCTGCTGCCCATATGGCTCCTGCAACACTGAGTGAGTCTCTTCTGCAGTGTCAGCCCGGATTCCTGCACATCTTTTTGACCTAGTCCAGCCCTTTTAGCCACAGATAAAACATTTGGGATATCCCATTTCCATCCTTCCATTGCCATCCCAGCACCGCCCACAGCGGGCTGACCCTTCTGAGAGGAGCAGGATGATGCACAAGTGGTTCTTTGGCCTTTGTGATCCTGCAGGAGGGATCATAGAATCAATCACTGCATGGCTTGGGTTGGAAGGGACCTTTAAAGGGATCTTTAAAAGTCATCTGGTTCATCGGGTCCAACCCTTTCCCATGAACAGGGACATCTTCAAACAGATCAAGTTGCTTTGAGTCCCGTCCAACCCGACCTTGAATGTTTCCAAGGGTGGGCATCCACCACTGTGCCAGTGTTTTACCATCTTCACCCAGACTGGTCTGGCCAAACTTTGCCAACCCTATTCCCCAAAACTCCTCCTAACGCATCAGCCCCAGACACCCCTCCCACAACACCCTTCGTCAGCATCTACCTGCGTTTAAAGATCTCCCACAACCCAATATTGTCACATCCAAGGAACACGATTTCCACATGGCCTCCGCAGGTCCCACAAAGCTTTTAGGGGGCTACTGGAAGACACAGCATGGGATTAAAAAAACTGTTATGGGAAGGCTGCCTGTTAGCCACGTTCTGCTGAGAGAAACCCAGGTGGTCACCGGGAGCGCAGATACCGCGAACAGATTCTCGCGACTTAACCAGTCATAAAAATATCTCCGCAAAAAAAAACCACTCCCAAGGCCTGTGTTTACAGAATGCCTGGTATTTCCTATATCTGGAAGTATTCTCGTGGTAGCTCCATATGTCGCAGCTAGTCTGACAAGCTCTCTTTTTGAACTGTTTGCAGGTTGCAGTCTGTCTGGAGGGCTGGGTGCTGATGCCTTCAGGTTTTTAGGCCCCGCATTATGGGCATGATTATCTTGTTCACTTTGCAGGCATTGAAAAACGGGAGCTGGGATTCAGCGGGATTTGAAGAAACTTCCTAATTATGCCAAGTGCAGAGCTGCCTGAGTGAAATCTCAGCCAGAAGCCCAGGTTTTTTATTACCGGCTCTGTTTTAAGTGTATCTCTGTAATTTTCTGTGTTTCTGCTTTTTGTTTATACCATCGTAGTCAGCAGGACTGGGAGATTAAAAACCGAAATATATTATCTTTGCACATCCTCAAAACCTGTCGAGAAAGGAGGAGAAATTAAACAAGGACAAAAACTCGCAGTGAAGTGAAGCTGTTTCCTTTGAGCTGCCTTATTAACCAGTCAAGTACTTGACTGCCACTGTCAGCGAGATTTCTTTAGAGAAAGAGTGGCATTTTGAAAAATACAAATCCACCGCCTGCACAAGTTAATGAGGCCCTTCAGCAATGTTCATTGATAGTGTAAATTCATCATAATACAGTGCTGCAAACCATAAATGGGATCTGCATACAGGAAATCAGCCACTATTAGAAATTTGCCAGACATGGAAAGAAAAAGAAGCCATTGATAAGCAGAAAACTCATCTCAGCTCTGTGCTGAGGGTGTGCAGCACATCAGCAGTGCCAGAGTGCCACAAGGAGAACTTAGTAAGGTGAATTGAGGTGGCTCATCAAGTGTATTTTGCTCCTCTTTGTTCGTGTTTTATGGGCTCTCAGCTGCCTCCCTGACGTTCACCAGTGTGGGGTGAGATGAAGTTTGCTGTGTAAGGACTATCGGTGACATAAAGGCACAAATGTCTCCAAACAGGGCCCTTTTCTGGGCACCACAGATGTGCTTCTGCTTTTAATTGATTTTCACTTGCATTTGCAAGGAATAGCTTTGCAGACACCAAATTATCTGAAGGGCTGTCCAGGACACCAGGAGTGGACAGTAACAAAAATTGGCAACACCCCAGAAATAATAAACCAAGGTGACTTCCTGATCTTTGAAATAATTACCGAGCGGTGCTATTTTGCTCTCCATATCAATCAAGAAATCTCTCTACATGCAATACATTCATTATTCCTACCCTTGTTGGGTAGTGTCAGTTTAAAAATCTCTGGGACCATTAGGTCAATATTTTAGTGTGATTTGTCTGTTGGCCGGTTTCCACCATCCTGCTCAGGAAGTGAATAGAAAATGAATGCCTCGCATCATGGTCATAAAACAGGCGGCTTCTTGAGGAGAAGAGGTGACCAAACTTCTTAAAAGCTTGAAGTCTGTCTCCCCTGACGTGCAGGATACCACCAAATTATGTGAATGAACTCTAAGAAATAAAGCAGACTGGCATGAAAAGGCTTTGAAACATCTGTATCTGTCTCCCGTGGTCTTGATTCCAAATATATGGAGATCTGAGGGAAGACTACATGGGTTAGTGACTGAGAAGTGTCTGCAAAAAAGGGAATTGCTACCCTCAGCTCCCCGCTGTCCTGACTCCCCACTTTTTAGTGGATCTGCTTGTTGGGGACCAACTGAGGACAATCAACAGAGGAGCTGGAGAGGATGAAAATTCTTTTTTCCTTCTTCTCACAATGTCTTTGGTTCCACATGTGAACACAAAGCCAAGGCCATGAACTCTGGTCTTCTCTCCCAGGGGATCTGCTTTCAGGTATCTGTTGGTTCTTCCCACAGGGTGTGGTTCAGAACTCTTTCCACGAAGCACAGGTGCCCTTCCCTCGGTGTGCCCTGTGTGTGCCACCAGCTGCAGCAGCCACTGGGCAGAGGAGCAGCAGCCTCAGCAAACATGTCATTCTTTTGTAAACAGGAATAATTATGTTGACTGGAAGGCAACTGAGCAGAAACTGCTTTCTCTTCCCTCTGCCTTTCAAACCCCTTTGGTGGCTCCTTTGTGCTGCTCCTGTTCCCTCTCCTGGAGGCAAATCCCTGTGAGCACTCTTTGGGAGCCCCTCCAGTGTCTTTTTTTTGTGCCTCTTCTATCTTTCCCATGTTGCAAAAGTATTTCAAAGCTCCTTGGCCTTCTCTGGCCTTCTGTATTCCTCCTCCCCTCTTCTCTGCTCCAGCTATTCCTCTTTTCTTTCCCCATCACCCCATCAGACTTGGGGCTGGCTTTGGTTGCCCCACTCTTCTGAAACCAGTTTTTCCTCTCAACTCCTGCCAAAGTCCATAGGATGATCTCCAAAGGGATCTCAGAGCTTGGCTTCTGAAGGGGTGGTTTTCAAACAGATCTGGAGTGGAGGCTGTTTCATGCACTGTGGGCTGGAAGAGATGAAACAGAGTGAGATGCTTTTGTTCCTTTTGCCCGCTACTCAAATCCCCAGCTGATAATTAGGAACAATGGATGAAAATGTGTTTGGGATATATCATAAGAAGAGATCTTATGGAAACATTAGGCAGCCTATTATTGTAAGGCTCTTGTAAATACTGTTTTGTAAGAAGAACCTATCTAAGATGATGTAAAACTTAATATTCCTATTAACAAGATGTACTATACTATTTCCAATTCATATCAGTGGAAATGCATTTTAAATTACAAAGTACTCGTATTTTATCTGAGCCAATGTTCTGATTCTTATGTCTCCTCTTTAATCCTATTCTCATTCAAAGTTTCACATTCCACATCTTTTTCCTATTTTCTATAATACTTTCTCTGTTTTCAAAATGTAATCAAAGCTTGTTAGCTTCTACCCAGCCATGTTTGGGTGAATGGGAATATTAATAATACCAGCTATTGATGTCTTTATGTTAAAATTTGATTTATTGAGCAAGTGGCACATAATCTGTGGGGAAAATACCTAGAGATAACACCTTGAGATGATTAATTGTGTTTACAGTGCATTTCTGTAATAATTGTTTACAAGGAAATTTATGCATGAGTTGTTGCCCCAGTTCAAAAGAATAACTCATCAGATTGTCAAGCTCTCTGCTCTTGAGTATTCCAGCTAATTGCTATCTTTGCTAGTTGAGCATCATAAATCCTTCTTCCACAGAGCTGAGAGCAGGATTTTTGGATCCTGCTTTTTCATGCAACCTTTTCATCCCTGGGAACATCAGTTTTCTCCTGCAGGAAAAGCAAAACAATATGCAAGGGGCTGATATATCCAGAAGATTGTGACAAGTTGCCTGGTGGCATTGGGTACAACTTCTGAAATGAGCTTATACAATCATGTGTTAAAATCTGTGTTGGGCAAATTTGCCAGCAATGTTGCTGATGATGAATAACATGAGGATGAGACTTAGTCTTCTAAATCTGAACCCATTAAATTCCCAGTTCTGCTGCTCCCTGCTCCTGTATTTTGCTCTCCTTCGAGTGCTGCAGGGTAGGGATGGCAGGATGGGTTGGAGAATGGCTCCTTTGCAGCCATCTGGGCTTATTACTGATCTACTAACAACTGCACAATTCTGCTTTTTGGAATTAAATCCATCCTTATAAATTCACAGAGATAAACCTCCTTTGCTTTTGCACAGCTTCATGTGTTTCCAGTTTGGGTTTTTTTGTTCCATTTCCAATTTTTGGGCTTAATTATTTCATAACTAACTCTCCTGTAGTTACAGGAGTGTTATCCCAGCAGTGTGTTGCCAGGAAGTAGTTGATAATGTTTAATAATTCCTGATTACATTCCTGTTCCAGTCCATGATCATGATTATACAAATGTTTCTGGTGCTATTTTTCAGTACAAATCCTCCTTTTCAGTTTTTTTCCCCCTCCTTGTTGACAGTGTGTTGGTCAGAATACAAGAGACACCGACCTATTTGCTGGTTTAATTAAAGATGTCAGTGAAATCCTTAAGGTTTGCCTGGGAAGGAGCAGATTTACTTGCTGCTTTTATGCACACTGTGGGATTTAAACATTTTGAGAATTGCTTTGGTGATTTTTCCCAGGAGATAAAGGAATGGATTAAGTGAAGTAGTTTCTGACTATAATTGGTCTGGTTTAAACACTTAAAAATAACTTTAAGAAATAAGAAAACACAAAACAGGTTTTCAAGTAGGGATTTAACCTTTTTTTTTTTTTTTTTTCCTTCCCCTCTGTGTTTATTTGAGCTTTGGTGCCTCATTGTGAACTATCAAAGTGGGCTGTACCTGAGGTGGGATATCTGTCCTTTCGCTGCTTGGAACAGCAGCCCAGGCAGAGGACAGATGTCTGAGGGAGAAGAAACAAAAGGACTAAATCTGAAGGAACAGCAGGCGAAGAGAAAAAGAGAAACGAGGGGAAAAAAAAACGCAGAGGCTTTCAGGCTTTGGATCAGCTCTTTGCTCTGTTCAAACAGAGTGGGCTGGGAGTGCTTTCAACCCAGGTTTTGCCGGCAAAGCGGCTCCATCAAAGCCAGATCCCAGCACCTGTTGCTCAGGTGTTCCTGGCACTGCTGCTGCTCCTCCCTGCCCGTGGATTCCATCAGGGATTCACACGGGGCAGCAGGGAAAAGCTGTTCTGTCTGGTTTTCCAGTCAAACACATGGGCTCTGCTCTGTGCCTCCCTTTGTCTCAGGTAGGTGAGCGGCCAACGCCGAGGGATTGCTGCCAAATGATTCATGTTGTGGTCGTTTAGAGAGACAGAGGGAGCGTTGGCATAAATCAAAATATTCACATGACTAAACCAAGCCTAACACTGTCACCCCCCAATACCATCAGCTCTCACGGTACCAGCTGCACCGGGTGAAGGCAATAAAACGCGCTGCTGAGCAGTCAGAAAATATCAATTTAACAGCTAAACTTAAGCTTGTGGTCCAAATAAATGAGGATTGCTATTGTGCATGTAGTCATATAGTTTCTATCAAAAGTTAGCAATATGAGAATTCTTGGGAGGAGAGTTAAAAAAAGCCCCCAAGACTTTACAAGCAGGTTTTGATCAAAGTAGATGAAATAACACAACA
The DNA here is from genome assembly GCF_003945725.1 of Corapipo altera. Lineage (NCBI taxonomy): Eukaryota > Metazoa > Chordata > Aves > Passeriformes > Pipridae > Corapipo > Corapipo altera. The sequence goes on along the minus strand of NW_020884891.1, from coordinate 376,395 downwards.
CATGAAGCAGATTCTGGCGGAAATATTAGACTAATCTTACAAAATATTCCAACCATGCCTATCAAGGAACATTAATAACAGTGTTATTGACAGAGTATTCATTTAAAGTCATTCTGTTGGATACAATTAACATTTAGATGAGAGACAGTTATAGGTACTCGGCTGATATATAGGAAGGAAACAATGACTCATCCCTCCGACAGCATTGGCACCAAAGCTCACAGCAGGGAAACTGCATTTCTTCCAGCTGCAAAAAAAGAAATTCCATGGGCTTCACGGAAGAAATCAGCTTGTTCCTCTGGGAAGGATTGCTGTGTTCCATTTCCTTAGTCAAAGAGGAGGTTTCTGGGTGGTTTGGAGATGAATGTGTCCATGGAAAGGGTAGGTGGTGCAGCAGAAAGGGCTGGGATGGACAAGCTCTGGGCTCAGGAGTCTGCTGTGCTTTTTTTTTTTTGTGCTTTTCTACCAGGCTTTTCTTCTCCAAGTTGTTTATGCAATTAGATTAATTATAACATCACCCACATGAACATCAGCAAATGCTGAATTTCTGTGTGACCAAGGTGAGGGCAGTGCTGGTGTCCACATCTCCTGCTCCTGTGTCTGTTCTTCAAGGCATAAACATGAAGTCCTTTCTTACCAACACTGTGTCTCCCCAACATCAAACCAGACCACTTAGACCTGGGTGGATGGTGAAAAGGATGCTGGAAGGATACATTGAGACAAGGATTTGAGCTTCACAATGCCTCCAACCAAACAACAAATAAACCTTGGGGCTTGAAATGGTCTCACTTGTTTATAGTTCTACAAATTTAGTCTAGGCTTGGTGTTTGACAGAGAGAAGTTTGGCCTGAAAGCCCTTCATCCTGAATGGATTCAGATCCCTTATTTTTAGAGGGTTGAGATGTTGTCTGAATGCAACATAACAAAAGCATCCATGGCAGTGTCTTGTCTAAGCCCCTTTGATATGCCCATGATGAGCTGGCTCAGGAGCCTTTGCAGTAGTGAGTTGTTACATTTTTCTCTGCATCTGGACCTGCCTGGAGGTCTCTCCACCCTACTGGATCTTGTGCAGCTCTAGTAGATGCTTGGTCAGACAGAAACTTGCAAAAAAACATGAGCACAATCAACTGAAAATCTGGAACTGTGACAGAAATTTCCAATGTAAACACTCTCTGCACCAGCAGTCGCTGTGTTAGTAACTAAGACTATCATAATTTCATTTGGAGAAAGAGGTTTGATAGTAATTAATTAGGAAAAAATGCCTTATATTCCAAACAAAAATTTTAGATGACATGTTGCCACAATAAGAAGTCTTAAAATGGAGTTCTCTCCAACCCTGCTGCCTCAAATCTGATCTGTAATAGCCTGGTAGTAGTTTATTTCTATTAATTCTGTACTGTATATTTTGCATTTTGTAGGAATGCCTCGAGCATGCATATTAAGCAGTTAAGAAAATTGATCTGCTTGAGCAGTGATAACATTTGTAGAATGAAATCCTCACAATTAGAAAGACGTTTGAAGAAACCATGTTAAAAGGTGCTGAAATGTTCTTGAAGAAATGCCACGTGTTGCTGGGGGCAGTAATGAAACATTTCCATATAAAGTACTACATAAACACATAGAAAATGTAGACATATGTTAGCAGATTATGGAGTGTGAGAGTGATAGTGATGATTATTTGCAAGTGTTAATGTTACCAGTGCTTAAGGTTATCTCCTGGTCTTGGACCCTGTGTGTAAATAATTATATCTGAAAATATGTGTCTTCAAAGCTATCAAAAGTAATATACATTGAGCACTTCTGAAATCCTGTAGGATTATTGATCTGCAGTATAGAACAGTAAATTTCACTGGATTTACGCTCAGATATCAGGGAACATATGGCTTAAGACGTGCAAGTTTGAAATCAAGTTATTCGTATTATGTTCACTTCCACATGGTGAAGGATCTGCAACTCAGAGGGTGATCAATATGCAAAAGGTGAAGTCAAATATACATTATCTAAAGGGAGGCATTTTCTATGCACAGCACACAGCAAAGCAGAGAAATGTGATCTCTGCATCCATCTATCAAGTGTTTCCTCTGAATATGTCCATCTACTACGTAAATAGATCTGTTCTAAAGATATGTTTGTGTAAGTGAAGATAATACATATTTTCATAGCCTACTGCACCCAAATAATATATATAAAAAAAGAACATACAGCAATTTGAGAACCAGCTGTAATGACTTCAGCTTTGGGAACATGGTCTTAGTGGGCTTTTGATTTTGGGTTTATTCCAAAGGTACCCCAAATCCTTTAAAACCTCATTTTTCCATTGGTGACTTTTACAGTTATCCTTACATTAAAAAAAAAAAAAAACAAATAAATTACATTGCTGCTGCTCCAAGATCTAAAAGCACAAAAATCAAATAAGTTGGTTGAATATTCCTGTGGAGATTCCTGGTGTTGTTTTCCTAATGAGTATTTTCTCACATCCTTGTTTTGTATTTTTTCAAAATGTTTGCTTGAATTAGAAAACAATCTCTGTACTCCAAAGTGGCAAATCACCTGAGACTCCTTTCTGAATAGTGCTGAGAAATCCCTCTTTGCATATCTTTAAAGATGTTGCTCCAAGAAAAACAGGAATTTGTAGCTCTAAAACCTTCATCAGCCTTGTAACTTTGAAATAAATAGTTCTTGAAAGAATTCAGTGCTTGCCAGGCCTTCTAGTTGTGTGCACTGAAGCTGTGGAAATTCAAGCAGATCAGACTTGATGATCTTAATCTATGTAATAGATTAATCCATGTAATAGAGGGTGTTTGTCTACATCCCAGAATTATGTCACCATTTTCCATGCTGGAAAGACCAGAAATAGAAAAATCAGAGAAATTCATAATACAATTTATTGTAGAAAATTTTCTATCATGTCTAGGTGGTTTTATCTATATCTCTATGTATACATTTTATATATTTATATGTATTTACATTTATATTTCCTAAAGACTACCATTGCAAATATTGGTCAAAAAGAGCCTCTACTCATTTCCTTTGATTCTGTGTCAGGTCTGTTCTCACGCAAACAGGAAGAAAATGTAGGCTAATAGAGGGTAGATTAATTATAAATTATAAAAGGCATGCTGGTATTACTTTGCATTTCGTTATCAATTCCATGAGTCTCATTGATTTTATACTGCTAATATCCTGTGTTTACAATGGGTTGTGTTGAAGGCACACAGACCTTAAAAGCAAAATGGTATTTCCACTGTCAAAACCCACATCCCACATGTGCAGAGCCCAGCCCATGTCCAAGGCTGGGGAGGAAGGAGCTGATGACAGCATTGTCTGACCTGAACTTCAAAGAACTGAACCCAGATTTGGGCTGCAAAGGGGTTCTGCAAACACAATAAATGACCCAGCCCATCCCACTCTTCTCCAGACCTGAATCTTGCCACGTGGGATGAGCCCAGCACTGACTCAGTGAGCGAGTTATCCCGTGTCAGGGCTGCAGGAACTCCTGGGATGGGCTCCTGATCCCACAGCCCCCTCACCCCCCAGAGCAGTGAGGTCAGTGCCAGGTCCCCACTTCACACAGAGGGAAAGGGTATTTCTTTTTTTGATACATAACTTGCTGATTATTGATGATAGCACATCAGCAACAGGTTAAATTGTCAAAATTTAAATAAATTACATTAAAATTTGGCTCAGTTTCATGACTAGAAGCTCTTTTGCCAAGTTCTGCACACAGTGCATCAGCAAAGGTTGAAAGGGGATGCATTAAAATTTGGAAGCAAGTAATCAGACAAATGTATTTTCCAGGTATACCTGTTTTCAGAAACCCATCTATCTCCTTTCCAGAAAGGAATTAACTTTCATGATGAGTCTTTCCTTCTTCATTAGCTCTTTATTAGCATTGGGCTAATCAGGTCAGGTAGAATAAAAACTCATCAGAATCTCCAGCTAAAGATCAGAGGGAGCCATTTTTCCTTTTGAAAGTTACATTTCCTTTCTTTTCTGCCTTTATTTTTTTTTTAATCATTTCTGTTCCTCCTGTTGTGATACAGGAACAGATGTGAACGAATTCCCCAAAGAAAATTTGTTCTTACAGCATTCTGGTTCCATTTCTTTGTCCATACCCAGCCCCAAAGATAGTAAACAGTTATTATTTATAGAAAGAATTTACGATCTGTTTACTTCAGATCCTTCCTGTATTTAGAAAAAAATAGGAAGAAACCAAACTAAGTGATAAAACAGCAGCTAGAGTTGCCTTTTCAATTTGAGCATTCAGTAAATATTGCACTGCTGGTAAGAAAAGTCAAATTGAAAACTATTAAAATCCTTCTCATAAGAGCCTAATAGGGGAGATAATATTAGTAGTTACCATAAAAGCTGTTTGAAGGAATACTTCTAATAACAAATATAAACCATATAATATCAGCATGACTCTTTTCCATGTCCTTAGAGGGCTCTGTAGTGGTTTAAAATGCTGATTTGGGGCTTATGGGTTTGGATTCTTGTGGGATCCTTGACTGGGTCCTTGAAGGTCATACCTCTAAATTCCACTTTGGGGCTGCTCTGTCAATGCCCTGTCAGATGCCTAAAAAGTGGGATGTATTTTTGGTAGGGTTTGCTCCATTTTTGGCAGAAAATGACCAATCAGTAAACTGATGGAGCTTAGGTGCAGTTAGGTCTAATCTTAGTCTCAGATTGAAAAATGGTTTAGGCCTAATGGAAGTATCTATACCAATGAATAATAATTAATAGTGAATATTTCTTTTATTCATGTTAATTCGGCATTCCATCACTCACTTACTGAGGATGTGTTGTGGGAAAAGAGGTGTCTCTTCCTGGGATAAGGAAGGTTGTCTTAATCTCAGGGAAGGAATCTCAAAGTTTGTGAGGCATCAAGGGGAGAGTCTCTGGCCTTCAACTCAGTTGCATTTTAAGGAGAACTCAAATTGGACTCATCCAAAGAGCCCCAGGGTGATCCCCACCCTGCAGCCACACTGCTCAGAGAAGGTTCACTCAGGCTGGAACATCTATGGGATAAAGGGGTTGTCTCGTGTCAGATTCCATGTGATGGGAAGGGTGTGATGGGACTCCTTGTACCCACCAATGTCTTTGTTCCTGGATGAAGGGGAGTTGGAAAAGCCACCTGCTGCTCATGATTAATCCTGTGCTTGGTGTCCCACAGCTGTGTGAACTGGTGGTCACTTGGTCACTGCTCCTTTGGGGGGTTTCTAGAGGAGGTTTGGTCCAGCTTTGGCCTCTCCCTCCTTTGAAGGCTATACCAAAACACTGCTGGTTTGGGTAAGGGGTCAAACAAGTCCACCACACACCCCAAAACCAGAGCCCGGTACCGAGGACACTGTAAGTGCTTTTTTTAGGGGGGAAAAAAAAAAAAAGATTTTCACGAGTGCTTATTGACCTTTCAGAAGCTCCATTTTGGTCCTTTCCAGGGTGCTTTGATGTGCAGCACTTGGTGTTTGGCCACCTCCTGGTGGGGTTTCCATGCTCAGCACTCAGTAGAGCAGGAGACCCGGGCCCCAGAGCTGCCTCCTCCAGTACATCACTTTAAACCATCTCCACCATCTGTTTCAACCTCTAATTACAAATGCAAAATAACACAATTCGCAATTGCATCATAAAAAAGTAAAATATAAGTGATTTAAATGCATGTGTGTGTTCCTTGTGCAAGGCAACATTCATCTGTTATGTTTTACTGTCTTTTAGAAACAACGCCAGGGTGAAATCCCTCTTTGTGGAAAGAAGAAAAATTATTTCATTGTAAGAAGACAGTTTTTTAAAGGTATTTTTCCCAGATTATATTGCACTGTCTCTGTTTCTCTCTTTGCTAATTCTCTTTCTTCTGCCAAAACAGGAGCACTGATGGGATAGATGGTTTTTCCAGAGCAGTTTGCTGTCCTCAAACACATGAACTGGGGACATCTTTGGCTGACTGTGCCTGGTTTCCCCAAGCATCAGCCACGTGCCACTGCTGCTTTCCCTTTCCTCTTACAGGTCTGTCTTTATTTCTGTCATTGTGTTTACAGAGGCTTTTTGTAACCTATAGATGGAAAACCGAAATAATTCCAGCCAGTTCATCTCCTTCACAGGGCAAAGGCACTAGTTTTAAAAGCAACCTTTGGTTATTCCATCATGGAGCTGTTCTCAGGTTTGCCATCCTGGGAGATGACCTCACCTGGCTGTTTGATATGTACCCAGCTAAAACTCAGCTTTCTAAAAAACTACATGAATTGTGAGGGGTTTTGTTTAAAGGAATTATAAAATTCTGTTATCACTAACATATGTGTGCTTGACTTTCCATTTCCATCAGAATTTCTTGTTTCAGTTCACCAGCCACATTTCTTGGTCTCGAATAAGCCTCTTGTGAATTCTCAATATTTTTTCTTGTAGTAGCCCAAACCAAAGCTCACATGCTGTCTAGACCTTCCACTTTTCTCCATCTGCACTTCTGCCTTGAGCAGAGATGACACCTCGATGTGGGAGAACAGCAAACTAAAAAATGAGCTTCCTGCAGAGAAATTCTTCCCAGTGAGCAGCGACTGGGGAGCTTTGGAGTGGCTTTCTGAGCTCGGGTCTGCTGGTGAGCAACGAGCACCTTAAATGCAGAATACTGTGAATTTGTGAATGCTTTGTGAATTTGGAGAACCCTTTGTGAACTTGGAGCCTTTCTGGATAGTAAAATCCGAACCCTGTGATGTGTTCCTGTGGGTTGTATAACATCCATACTTCCAACCTATGCACAGCCCCGTCCTGGGCTTTGTCCTCCCCTTCCCCTCCTCTCCTCATCAGCCTACTTAAAATAAGGGTCCAATATATCAAGGGTTTGAACTTCATGGGTTTCCAATGAAAGCTGAAGAATTTGTTTTCACTCTAATGTGAAAGGAACAATTAGCAAGGGCTCACCCCCCTCCCCATCAATGGGAGACTTTTCAATGGCCTTGAAAGGCTTTGGATCAGGATCTAAAAGAGCAAAGACTTACTCTTAACAAAGATGCTTGAATAGGGATGGAAAACTGTTAATCAGACACTCCTGGCACACTGGATGGTAAAACAAAACCATCAACACACTCAGAGCCTTCCCTTCAACCACTGCAGAGGCAAAGGCATGGTGGGACAACTGAGGAATCCTGGATAACTTGTGTTATGTTTCTCACTTCTAATGCAGGTTAGAGGATTACAAATGCAACTTGTTTATTCAATCTCATGGAAAACACCTGGGAGAGTGCTTGTTTTGCCTTCAATCAACTGTGGGAAGGGAGAGAGGGGAGTGTTTGCTGCTGAGAGCAAGAGGAGAAGGTGCTGGGCACAGCTGGGTGAGTGTGGGGCTACTGGGCTGTACTGGCCCTTACCTTGGGTTTGGGAGGACAGTGAGGCTGAGCTAAGGATTCTCCCATCATCCCTGTTCCTCATCTTGGTTGGGTGGGAATGGCATTGAAACACTTTTGGTATTGGATTACAACCACAATTTTAATCATGTTGAAGACAGGAGACAGCAAGAGGGGGAGCAGGAGTTACTTTTCAGGGAATATTTTAGTTTTCATGTTTCCAGTTTCCAGTGTTTGGCAACCTGGGCATTCAAAAACATTTTGGAATTGTCTATTTCTCTTTTTTTTCCTTTCAGTCAGCTGCACTTTGATTTTCTTACCAGTTCAGTCCTCTTATGGCTCTGTGAATTTCTTAAAAAGCTTTGTAACTGAATGTTGGGTTTGTTTTTTGATTTCTATATGTAATTTGCTTTTGAAGTTGTCAGGGAACAATTTTGTTCAGAAAGTCAACAAACCCACTCGTATTATGAATTAGTTTTATTTGAAGAAAATATAGTTCCAGATGCACGAAGATTAAGCTATTTGGCAACTAGAAATTTTGGGTCCATTCCCTCTGGAATGACAGGGTCCTGATGGAACAATTGCTAAAAGGAATTTATTTTAAAATAACCTGACCTGTGCTTAGAAGAACTTGGCCTCAGATAGCCCAGCAAGTTGCTTTTTCCCAGGCTTGCTTATTGTTTTATTTAAAAGCTTGTTCAGAACAGACCCATTAACTGGTCATATTCACTAATTGTGAGCTTGTCTTTTCTTTGGCTCAGAGAGGCTTTGGATCGAGGTCAAAAATCAAAGGAATGTAGTAGGCAATCTGAAATTGCCAATTTTTCTCATTTTAATATCAATTTTGTGTTGTGCAGATGGAGCTGTGGCACCAGAGCCTAAACCCTGGAGGTGTCCAAACTCTACTTTGGGCCCAGGGGTTCCTCTTGTGGGGTGAGGGAAAGACCTTGAAGTTTGTTCTTTATAATTTCACTCCTTTTCTGCTTCTCTGCTTTCCAGGTTGGTGACGCTGCTTTATTTTGTGCCATAGAAAATATCCTCAGTGTTTTCTTTCTTTTCATCAGTATAATACTGAGCAAGAGTTGGTTCTGGAGAGTCCCCTTCCAGCTGGGTTTTTTTTTTTGTCCTTAGACTTAAAAAGAACTCTAAAAAATAGTTATTTTTCTAAAGGAGCACATCTGGAACCTGTGAGGAGCTTTATTGCTGTTGCTCTTTCAAATTTGCTTGTGAGGAAACGCAACAAAATAATTGTCAACATCTTTCAATTACAAACATCAATCTTGACTCTCCAAAGTGTTCTGTATCTTAAATTAAGCTGGAATTTGGACTCTCCTTGTTTGTGTTTATCTCCACATATTTATAGTAGCGTGGTTGGGCCTTACAAGTGTCATTTTAATACACAATGAATGTTAAAAAGTGGTGCTTTACCAGGCAGGTTTCCATCCAAATACTCTGCACACCTTTGGCTCGGGTAAACCCCCCATTATTTTAATTTTTGAGAAGTGTACTGAAAATAATTTATTGTTCAGAAATCCCTATAATTTTAGACCAGTCAGTATGTGAAATATTTTCTAGCATTACTTTTTTTTTTCCCCCCTAAAAGCACCGTTTCTGTTAGTTGGAGAATTCTGCTGCCTACCAGAATGTGAAAATAGGTTTCATTCAATTAATGGTCTGGAAACAGGAAGACATTACATAGTAAATGAGGTTTACATATGATAATGTTGGATTTGTCATGTAAACGATTGCTTCCTTTCAGCTCCCTGAAAGGACTAAATTTTGCTTTTGTACAGATTGTACAATGCTAATAAAAAGAGAAGGCTCTGTGGAAAGTATAACAATAAACTATATCTATAATTCTAATGTGCAGGAAGAAAAAGACGGTGATATTTTAATACACAAGTGGATCAGAGTTGGGAGAAGTGTCAGAAACTAAAGGCTCAATCAGAGCTTTGTAAGAGACTCCGAAGGCAGGGCAGCACAGGAGGAATGGCTTTGAGCTGAAGGAGGGAGCATTTGGATTGGATATTGGGAAGAATCCTTCCCTGTGAGGGCAGGGAGGCCCTGGCACAGGTTGTCCAGAGAAGCTGTGGCTGCCCCATCCCTGGAAGTGTTCCAGGCCAGGTTGGATGGGGCTTGGAGCAACCTGGGCTAGTGGAAGGTGTCCCTGCCCATGGCAGGGGGTGGAATTACATGATCTTTAAGCTCCCTTCCCACCCAAATCATTCCATGATCTTATTCCCATGAGTCTTGACCTGACCATTCCTGCTGTTCTCAGCTGGACTTTGTTAAATCCTTTCCAGCTTCTTTGCACCTTTTTAAAAATATGAGCTCAGGAAGGGGCGGAGAATTCCAGCTGAGCTCCATCTTAACGAGGGTGGGATAATTCCCACAGTAAGACCAGAGAATATGCCAAGTTAGAAGGGACCCACAAGGATCATCAGGTCCAGCTCCTGGCCCTGCACAGGACCCTCCCCAGGAGTCCCACCATGTGCCTGAGAGCATTGTCTAAATGTTTCTTAACAAATCCTTGAAATCACCTTTTCTGGAGCAGTTTTACTCCTTTGTTTGATGCAGAGCTCACAGGCCACTGTAACTTTGAAGCTGTAATAGAGCTCCTTTACTGGCAATTTCTCATTTGCATCTGATTTCTCCTCTCTAAGTGCAACACTTTACACTTGGCTTTATTGAATTTCATCTTAATTTCAGACCATCACTCCAAACTGTTAATATCTTCTTGGATTTTGATCCAGACGTCCCAAGGGTTCCCACCATCCCAGCTCCTCAACATTGCAAATTTTATAAATGTAATCTCTTTTCCCTTTAACTGAGTCATTATGAAAATATTGAACAGAGCAGGAGCAAGGACAGATCCCTGAGGAATCTCACCTGAAATTTCCTCCCAGTTTGACAGTGAACCATTGATAGCTACTTCTTGAGAGCAGTTTTTCAGCCAATTGTTCTCTCCACCTTATGGTAATTTTATCTGGTTCTAGACCATATTTTCTTAGTTTTATTATAAGAATGGCATGTGAAACAGTATCAGAAAGCTTCCTAATAACAAGATGTATCACATCGACTGCATCTCCATTCTCCATAAGGCCAGTTATCCTGTCAAAGAGGGAAATTAAATTGGAGAGCTCTGTGCATGAGACTTTTTTTTTTTTTAATCAAGCCATTTGAGTTATGACCCCTGCAGTATTAGATAAATTTTTCAGGAATAACAAACATGCTGTTGTTTTTTTTCTAAGACAGTTTGCTTGTTTGTTGTTGTTTTTTAAATAATCTGGTGACGTGAGATTAACAACAATGCTTTGAAAGCTAAAAGCCATTATCTGACTGTTACCAAAGACAAAAATTAGGGTGAGAGCAACAAGCCTTCCTTCATAATAGTGTTTCCTTCATTTCAAGCTGATCAGTAGGAAGTGGATTTAGAAGTGCTTTAAATCATTTCACATCATTTACTGGTAATCTAACCAGCATGAACTGCATGTACCCTAAGTGCTGATTTTTTAAAAAGCACAAGAGGAAGAGCAAAAGAACTTTTTATTCTAAATCATTCTGTAATTTACACATTTTTGTATCAGCCCACTTACTAGTGCCATACATAAGTGTTTCCTCTGAACAGATTTAATTTTTAATTTTCCTGAATCAGTGTTAACCAGGAAAAAGGTAATTGTTGTCAAGAGTATTCAAACTGTCAGAATATCATTCAATCTAAAAGCTGTTAGAATCTGTGCAAAAGTAATTACTGAAACTCTATTCAACTGTAATAATAACCTGCCACTGATGACAGCAATTACTGGGGAAAGTGTAATAGAAATCAAAGGCGCATTTTTCTCTGACAAGTACATTTCTAACTAAGGTTTACATTGGTTGAATAGTGTTGACAATGATGATGTGCTGTATCACTCTTAATCACGGCTGGCATGATGTTACGGTTTGAGCTGCTCCCTGCTCGAGGGGGACTAATTGCCTGTTTCATTTGACACTGGCCATGCTTTCTGTGCACGGCAGTGGAGATTAGAGATGAGCAGAGTTTAAGTGTTGTGCCTCACTGCCTGACTTGCAGCCTTTCTAAGTGTAGGTTAGAAGTACTTTTGTGTTTAACATAAAGGCTCCAATTAGGGTGGACCAGTTTAGGTCAGCGTGGAGTATGTACAAAACACAGAGGGGTGGGAAGGAGAAGGGTGGCAGAGTCTGCCCACTTTCTGCCTCCTGGCTAATGAAGGCCAGGCAGAGTCCTGCTCCTGGATTTACCTCCCAGGAGCTGCCTGATCAACATGGTTCTTAACTTGGTGATAAGTCACTGAAGCAGAGTCTGTTGTTATTGTTGTATCTAAGTGTCAGTGCTGCCCTTCAACTCAAAACCCCTCCATGACTCTACATTGTCACACACAGGGAGACAGCAGGAATAACTGCCCTGGCTCTGGTGGACTTGTGTTGGGAGAAGATGTGGCTGAACCCACTATTTGGAGAGGGAGAAAGAAAGGATGTTCTTCTTGACATAATTTATTCCTCCGTTGGTGAATTTTGCCCACTTTTTCAGCAACTGTTGGGAAGTTTCCTCCAGAACATTTCCCCTTTGTAAGAATTCCTTAGGAACAGCTCAGCTTCAGAACAATCCATCCAGAAATCTGTTTCATCATCCCTCATGTGTTATCCCTGCAAGAACCCTTGTTTCTGAGAATGAGCTCAGGAGAAGTGTCCTTTGGGAGCAATCTCAGGGGAGGGGTCCAGAGTGAAATTGTGTTGGTCCTGCTCAGTCATCCTCAAAATAATTCCAAAACCAAGTTAAAACATCACAGGAGGAGTTAATTTTAGCTCTTCTTCTTGCTTCTTCGGGTCCATCAGAGTAACTTTAGGGAATGAGCACATGCAGGAGGTGATGTGCAGGTCTGGAGAAAAGATAATGAGAGCGCTTTCAGAACACACTGATGGTCAGGTTTTTGTGCAGGAAATTGGGCCCATTGATTTTTATAGAGTGGAAGAAAGGAAGGTAACTGGGTGACACTGTGTAGTTAATCACATTTCTATTGTGAGGGCTGTTCTGTCCTTCATTCACTTCCACAGTCCATAAGCTCACACTCACCACAAAGACCTAAACTTGTCATTATTTCATGACAGAACCAGCTATTTCCACCACTGAGTCTCCACAGGAAAACACAGTGTAGAATTTGGGTGTGGAATAGGGAGGCAGAGAAGTAACCAGACTTTCCAAGGCCACCAAATAGAATACATCCATTAAAGTTAATCCAAACTGTGTGCGGAACATTTTCAACACTTCCAGGAGACTTTTTGAAATGGCTTTTAGGTGGTGCCACATCACAACACAGTCATTGACAGTCCCTGCAATCCAGTTTCCCTGAAATATTTCTGGGCTTTTACAAACCACTCACACGCACTTTAATGTGTGAGCAGTCCCAGCAGACTCCCAGGATGATCTTGTGGACTTAGATACATGCCTAATTTTTCATGGAACTGGGGCCTTGCTTGGCTCCAGAGAGGAGGCTGCCAGGAGGAGTTCGTTCTCTCATTCTGCTTATTGCACTAATTGCCTGTTTGTGTTTTCTGACAGCCAACACTACCCAATAATTTTTATAAACAGAAGCTTTCACAAAATCTACTAAATAAAAGTCACAGCTCTTGAAAACCAAACTGATTTTAAAGGAAAAACTTGATGTTTCCCCTCTGATTTTCCTATTGATGTTTAACAGTTGCATCAGCTTGGGTCCCTGGTGCTCTGTTGCCATGTGGCTCTCTTTTATTATAACATAACAATAATGCAATTCAGCTGCAAATATGTGTTAAAACACTCTTAGATTTGGTGCACACCTTATTAATTATACTAACTGCAAAATGATGGGGTCTTTGACAATCATTTCTGTAAACTCTTTGAGTTTCTGAAATGATGGACTCCCTGAATGAAGGCAGAGCTTTCCTGCTTTAGTGAGCAGTGTTTGTGGAACTGGGTGATACCTGTATTTATGTGCCTCGTGCTGATACAGCACTTGCATTTCATCCCTTGGCTGAAATAGAACATGTGAGAATAAAAACAAAAACATGCCAGGACCTCCTCCCTGAGCAGAGTTTTCTACCTAATGGAAGAAAAACGCGAGCTCGGTCTGAACAATGCGAGGGAAGAGCTTGTTCAAATTCTGTGCTCAGTTTGTTCTGTGCTAATTACAGGTCCTGGGTTTTTCCGTGGAGGTTTGTAGACACATCAGGGTGTCACAGGCACTCTGCCATGCACGGGGTTTCCATAGGGTTCTTGACATAGGATGAAAGCCCCTGGGGCAGAGCGATACCCCCACAACAGCTGCTCTGGGGGTGACGTTGCTGGTGTGACCATCAGTCCCCCTTTTTATAGGGTAAGAGGGGGCAAGAGAGAGTTTGAAAGCCTTATTTGTGTGTTTGTGCCATTTGCACTTCCATGTCCAGAGGTGGAAAGGTTAGGCAGGGATCTGTGTGGGTTGCAAGTGCAAAGGTGTGCATTCTGTATATAGTGAATTATGGGAGAGGTCACAAAAGGGTCACCTCTCCCATGTTACTCATGCAAATTTGTTTGGGAATTTAGACATTACTACTGATGGCTTTCCCTTTGCCCATGTGCCTTTCCAGTGTTACACCTGTAAGAATTCCCCATCACCAAGTGCTTAGAAATGATTAGTCAGACCTTCCCCACATTAGGACTTGGGCTTAAAAACAGAAACCCAATTACTTTCTTTTTTACAACGTCCTTAAAGGTCCATATTTTAGATCTTTTCTCTGAAAACGTGAGAGACATATATTTATTTTTTTTAAATCATATAGATAACATAAATAAGCAGCAGCACCTGACTTACAGATGCAACATTACCTTCTTATCCTGGTGTGACCACTTCAAATGGACAATAGGAGAGATGATGGTGACCAGGCCAGTGATGAGACTCCAAGGAGTGGCAGTAAGGACAACATCTGCTTGGCATATTTCTGCCTGCCTGCATAATCACACCCAGCTTTCTATTGTTCCAGGACTTACTCAAGCATATAATAGAGTTTCAATGAGTTCAAACCTCCTGTTTTAGATGGTGTTTTAGTGAGTTGTTTTTCTGCCTCAGCATGGATTGGATTTTTTTCTCCCTCAGCTCTGTCAGATGCAGGGAAGTAAATGGAGAGAGTGTGAAGGAAATCCTGGGTTGTAAATGCTGACTACACAGCTGTATCATGCATTTTAAAATGCAGGAAACAAAAATATTACCTAAGTGATATTACTTGTGATACTTGATTACTTGTGACATTACCTGGGCTACTGCTCAGTAGCCTCTGTCTGTGGTCAGAAATAACCTCAGACCCCAAACACCTCTTGCCATGCACAGATCCTGCATCCACAGGTGAAATTCCAACCTGGTGCAAAGGAACTCATGTGGCAGAGCCAGGGATTCACCCAGGGAACGTGGCAATGCCAGGCAGGTTTTTGTACCCTGGAGTGTTGCCTGATAATTTGGTTGCAGATTCACAGTGTTGGTTCAAGGAATGTGTTCAGTTTTGCTGGGATCACATAAGGAGTCATAGGCAGTGATGCTGGATCTAAAGGATCTTGTCTCCTGAGCCCTGGGCTGTGTCCTCTGAGTCATGTGCAATTCAAAAATGGAGAAATCCGTAATTCAAGGGAAAAAAAAAAATAGAAATCCCTACTAGTTAATGAGGGAAAATATTTAAAATAATGTATTAAGTGTTTCTGGATCTATTTGGTAATAAACACTTGTATTTAAGTACACAAATGATTGACTCATGTGGGACAGGAATGGGAACAGGATTTGGGTGCCAGCTGAGCCAGGTCTGTGTGCCCCTGCTCCTAACTCCTCTCAGCCAGGCTGGTTTAAACTGTTTGAATGACTGGTCCCAGCTACCCCAGCTGATTTTTTTATTATTATTATTTTTTCCTGCCTGAAGAGAATTAAAGTGCTCATTTGAACTGCTTTGCCAACAGATCTGTTCAGAACCTCCAGCAAGAGGGTTTTAATGAGCAGCTGGGGGAGCAACTTCTTCCTGGCACAGGCTGCTCCTAGAGAGGTTATCCATGCATATCCTTAAGACATTTTAAGAGACTGCACATTTTTCCATCTTTAAATCATATGAAAAGTGACTTCAGGTGTTGCAGAGCTGTAAGTCATCTGATTCCTGGTGCCCACACCTGTCATTAGCACATCCCTTTAATGATCAAGGCTGGACTGTTCAAACGAGGGATCCCTTGGGCAGCCAGCAGGACAGAGCTGAGCACATCAATCCTGCTTCTTAATTAGATCCCAAAATCTCCAAGTAAAAATCCAATGATGCTTTAACCAATTCTTGTATAACTGCTATCTTGGTTGATTTATTTCATTTTTTTTCCAGAGGATTTCCAGCCTGGATTTAGGAAATCACACTTAACCTTAAGCATGTAAATAACCTCATCTCTGCACAGCAATAATTCAAGCAGCTGTTCAGTCACAGGAACACCTTTGGAAGTTATGGGAGTGCATAAAAGTTTGGCTCAATAGATATCTAACATTAAACAGATATCTCTGTACTTTGCTCCACCCAGACCTTAAATATGTAATTTAAGCAGATGGGTGTCTTTTCTCAATGATTTTAATAAGAGATCAGTGAGGGAATGTGGTGTGTCAGGTGCAGTGGAAGCTCTGGAGAGTGCAGGGATGGATTGAAAAAATTCCCATCTCTCTTACTTTCCTTTTTCAAGCCTATAAAAAAGGAATCTCATCCCTTTTTTTTCAGGTGAGCAAATGAAAGGGCTGCCCTCCAAACAGCTGCACCTAAATGTCCAATTTCTTTCTGGGCATTTGGTCATTTGAATTAAAAAAAAATGTCTGGTGGGCAGATGTGCTTTGAGAGACTTCTCTGAGCTTTCTCAGAGGGAAAATATTTAAAAATAAACTCACTAAGGGCAATACCATGCATGGTGGATTATTAGCCATTGTTCTGGGTGTATGACCCATTATTCTGCCTTAAAATACACACAGCAGCAAGTTCCTGTGGCTTAGGAGTCCCAAACCTGTGCTGTTTGTCTTGTTTTCTCTGGTGGACAGCATCCCATTATTTTCACACTCCCTGGTTATATTTAATGCAAGGAGGATACAAGTCCTTTAAAAAAAAAAAAGTCACTTCAGTGGTGCTCTATGCATTTTTATTCCTGAATATTAAGTCCCAATTTTTATAGCCTTAGCTCAATCTGGGGCTTCATAAAACATCATAAGTTGGAGCTTAGCTTTACAGGCAAGCAAGATGATTTGATAAGCACAGGATTGCCCCTACTACATCAAATAATGTTTCCTCCCTGAGTATCCAGCAGCTCTGAGTTATGGCTCTGTTCAGTAGCCAGCCAAGACATATAAGAGGCCCCTGCAATTAACTCCTTGCATCTTGTCTCTTTTTTTTTTTTTTTCTCCACGGGGAAAGAATGAGAAAAGTTCTTCAAACCAGGTATTTTCTTCCAATTTTACCTTGTAGCAAAGTCAGCCAAGTGCAACCTCTTGTCAGCACAACCATTATCTATAATTTACATGCAAGAAGCAGCGAAGTTTTCGGGTGAAATGGATGCAAACCCAGGAACCTCTGCCTGTTCCATCAGCCAGCCCTGCCAGTGCAGGAGCTGCGTCAGTGGCAGTATTAAGGGCTATTAAACTGCCTTTGATGTATTGCTGGGTTTTGGGATGATTTTCTAGTTTTTATTATTCCTCTGCCTATCATTTGCTATTTTTAAATGGGATGTGCTATTATGGGATACAAGCAGCCTGTCCTTCAGAGGAGACTCTGCACCAATAGCCCTTGTGCTCGTCGGTGGCGTGTCCAGGGGGATGCTGCTGCTCCCCTGGTATTTTGGTGTCCTAGGCACCACTTATACAATTTATCATCAAAGCAGGTTGTGATATCCAAGGTTGTGAGCAGGCATAGGAGCTGCATACGGAATGTTTCTGCTGTTTGGAGCCCCATGGGTTTAACTCGGTGCAGATCCCTGTGGGTGCTGCCAAACCCACTGCTCCCTCTGGCTCTGCCCTGCTGGGCAACTGGGGCTGCTCTCCCCAGATTCTTCTCCTTGGTTCAATATTATTCTCCTTAGATAACCCAACTTTAGGAGGGCAGTGAGGATGGTGAAGAGCCTTGAGGGGAAGCCATGTCAGGACACTGAGGGCACTCGGTGTGTTCAGCTGGAGGAGACTGAGGGGAGACCTCACTGCAGGTACAACTTCCTTGGGAGGGGCAGAGGAGGGGTAGGACTGAGCTCTGCTCTGGGGGGACCAGGGATAGGAACCAGGGAATGGCTGGAGCTGTGTCGGAGCAGGGTCAGGTTGGATCTCAGAAAAAGGTTCTTCCCCCAGAGGCTGGTTGGGCACTGCCCAGGCTCCCCAGGGCAGTGGGCACAACACCAAGGCTGCCAGAGCTCCAGGAGGGTTTGGATGATCCTCTGGGGCACATGGTGTGACTCTTGGGGATGGGCCTGTGCAGGGCTAAGGGTTGGACTCGGTGATCCCTGTGAGTCCCTTCCAACTCAGCACAGTCTGGGATTCTGTGACCTTTCTCCATCCATGGTCAGGTAGCACTCACTGAGCCACAGCTGTTTCGAGGGGTTTTCATGGAATCATAGGCTCACAGGCTGCTTTGGGTTGGAAAGGACCTTAAAACTCATCTAGTTTTTCGTGATGTTTTTCTCCAAAGCCCTGCACAGGTTTAGAATCACAGAATCAAAGTACAGCCTGAGTTGGAAGGACCCACAGGGACCATCAAGTCCAACGTGGGGCTGATTTTAAGGCTAATTCAATACCTGGGTGACAGGTAGAGGTGAGAAAAACAACGAGATTGTTGAGAAAAGAATAGCATTTAATGAACACTGAAATGTATTATTCCCTTTTTAACAGAGCTGCCTAAAAACTATTGATTTCGCTGCCCACAGATTTCTAATAATAAAAAATTTAAAGCCTTCCAATCATTCCCCCAAATCAGGTTTATTTCCAGCATGAGTGAGCTCAGAAATTCTCCAGTTAGAACTGTGGGGATTGGATCCTCCAAATTAACAAATTCCTCTTCAAATCTAACAAAATGCTGTGTTCATGTGCACCCTCACCCTGGGAGTTGGCATTGCTTGACAAGAAAACTCAAAATGTGGTTGGTGTTCAGCTGCTCTTCCTCTTCCCTCTGGCTCAGCTACCTTAATGAACCCTCCCCACACAGACTTATTCTATTTACAAATATTCTTTGACCAAAATTAGTTTGTCTTGTCCTTGCCTGTCACTCCCACTAAACCTTTAACCTCCCATTAAACTTTTTAGGCCAGATCTGGGATGACAAGGCTTTAGATGCAACATCAAGGCACCTCACCTGGCCCTTGAGTGCTGTTGCAGCTACATCTGTGTTTGTTTTTACTATTAATTTGACTTCTTTTTTTCTTCATTTCATTGCTGATAAGGTGCCCCAACTTTTGGCCAAGCTGCTGGTTTTCCTTGCAGTGGGGTTATCTAGTGCATTGCTGGCAGTGCCTTTAGGGGGAAATACATAAGTTGGAAATCAAGCTTCCAAAAAAACCAACAGCACTTCTGATTAGGATCTCATATTGTTATCCTTCCTGCTTCATTTGTTTTCCAGATGGGCGAAATAAAGGTCAACAACCCCAGGGCAACAATCTGATTGGAAAGAAATGTGATTGCTGAAAGGGAAATTTGCAAAAAATAGCCATAACCAAGAAATGAGAAACATTTTAAGGAATTGGCAGTTCAGGCTAATCTTCCATGTAGTTTATCTTTGTGAATTGGTGATATTTTATTGTCCGTGCAAATATACTGAGCTTCCAGTCCTGCTCTTTTTGTTGTGTTCTTGAGTTACTTTTTCTTTATTCAAATTTGTGTATTGTGAACAAGGAAGATAAAGAGGACCATCATGCATTTAGTTTAAAAAGCGGCACACTGTAGTTACTAGGGCCGTAATTTCCCCGGAGGGAGAAGCCGGAGCTGCCACTTCCCCAGGCTGGCTGGGACCTGCTCTTCCCACGTCCCTCCCCTCCCATTCCCTCACGTGCCTCCCCATGTGCTTGCTCTGGCACATCGTGGGATGCGCTGTCCCTGGATCTTCCGTGGCTACTCGTGGATCAGGTCAGTGCTTCCCATGGTTCCTCCAGGAGGTCATCAACTCCCTCGCACCCATCGCAGGGCGCGCCTGTGACCGGAGCATCCCTTTTCCACGTCTCACCCCGGCCCGGGAGCCGGGATGTGGAGCCGCTGCTGCCTCCCGAGCGTGCCTCCTCCCAAAATCGGGGTCATGTCTCCCTCTAGGGGCTCGCGACGAGGATGAAACCCCCCCCTTTCCCTGCCAGAGGAGGCTTCAAACTTGCTGCGAGCCCGTGTTGGAGAAAAAAAGGTGTCTTAGCATGTAGGGGCTGTAACGTGATCCCGAGCGAGTGCCCGCGGAAAATGCAGTTTAAAAGCTATATGTTAATAAGGTTTTCTGGCAGAAATTAAATTCCTGCCTCCTCTCTGGGCTAGGAGGAGGCTGGACTATGAGCTGATGTGTTTTTGCTGGATGGATGAAGGTCCAAGGGTTTTGTCCTTGCTCTGTGACATGTCCCCAGCCCGGGCAGAGGTGACACTGCTCCTGCACCCCTAGACCCTCGCTGTGTGCCCATCACCCTCCTCCAGAGCATCCTTAGGCATTTTGGATGTGGATGCTGCTGTCTGCTCTTCCAGAGGGTGCTTTGCTGATCGCTGCATCTTATTGTAAGGTCAGGGATGGGGACATGGATATACTCCCCAGAGCAGAGAGCAAAGAAGAAAAGTGGATGTAACATCAGGCTTTTATTTCAATGTTTGCTGAAATGGAAACACAGAAGTGTTTAATTGCCGTGATACAGTATTTAAACAAAATTCATTGACATGAATTTCGAGTTTTCAGTTTAATTTGACACCGTTGTGGACTTTCAGGGGAGTTTATGTTTTTTGTTTTTGCAGTAACAAGAGCAGTGGGAATTTCCCCCTGTTTAGTGACCAGGCAGCCATGAGAATCATTCTGTGCCACTGTTGACCCTCTATTGATCTGAAAGTCTGAGAAGACAAGAGGTCTAATAAATAAATATAAATCAATAAATTCAATCAAAATATAAAGGACAGTCTTCCAAGAGGCACAGGTGGGAATTGCAGAAATTGAAAGGCAGCCCATGGAATTTGAATGCCTCGGCTGGTTTGGTGGGAGAAGTCAAGCAGAGCTCTCAAAGATCTCGCTTTTACTTCGGGGACACAGAGATTCATTTTGCCAATTTTAATAATCTAAAATTTAGGCTGAGGCTTCCTCCCAGTCAGCTGAGAGCTGGGATGAGTCATGTTCTGGAGGAGGATGTTCATTAGCTGCAGTTCATCATCGGATGGGACGTCAGTGCCTAATTTTTGGATGGCCCAAGTTAGGCGCAGTTCATCTCATCCCTCTTGACAATCCCTTCGTGGGCTGTTGCAGCCTTTCCCCAGGGGGTAACAGAGAGTCCTGTTTACCACAGCAATTATTTCCATTGCCCAAAAGCTATTCATCTTTTTTGAAATTCTGGTTCTTCAATCAGCAGAGCTGGAGGATCTCTAGAAAGATGTAAGGGGGAGTGTTGCTGATAAATAAACTAATGACTTTTTGAAAGAGCCCAAACCAATTTGGCTGATTATTTTTTTCTTCCACTGCACTGTAAATCAGGAATAGCTCCTGAACAGCCAGCTTGGTGTGCAGTTTGTATAATGCTGATGAGCTTTTGGGTCTTGCAGGATGAGTTCACTGCTGAAACCAGGATACATCAGATAGGGGCAACCCCTACGTAATAATTACGAGTTGTTTGTTTATATTAACCCTAATTGGGGCTTGGAATGATATGATCTTTAAGGTCCCTTCCAGCTCAAACCATTCTGGGATTCTAAATGAAGGCTTTAGTTATGCTCAAACTGGAACTGGAGGATTTGGGGATTTGAGGATGTTCTGTACGTGTTTGTGCCGCAGAATTAAAGACTTTGCTCAATACAAGCTCACAGCCCAATGGAAAAGACATACAACTGACTATAAAAGCTTTGAATTGGGCTAGAATAAGGAAAAAATACTCAGTGACCACCAGGAAAACAATCCTTATTTGGTGTTTTGGCTGAATTTGTGTTATTCCTATGAAAGCCGCTTTCTAAACATGGATGTGCTGCAGAATCTGGGAGAATTGTTCTCATCCCACCCCACCTTCAGCAGACCCATGCCAGGGAAGCAGAGCATTGATGCAGGAGATGTTTTACCTGCCTGCTTGTCTCTCTCCTGCCAGTCACTGAGGGTGAGTTTGGCTCTTAAAACTTCCTTTCTGTCTTTTTTACTCTTCTGTGTGTGGATGCTTTGGCTCAGGGCCCTCTCGGGGGAGGTGAGATCAGCCTTGGTGGTGAGGTCCCAATCTAGGTGTGTCCCAGGCTCCTCACTGTGCCCTGACCATTGAAGTATTAGAAATATTAGGGCCAGGAAGAGCCTGTGTGTGTCTCTAGGAACAGGAGCAGGAAGGAGCCAACATTCACATGGTCAGACTGGGGGATGTGTAAATAAGGAGTAACCAGCACAAGCCAGAGAGAAGGATGCTGACATTGCATTAAGGATGGGAATTGACCTTTTAATTTTTATTTATTTATTTATTTTTAGATACAGAAATTCAGGGCCAGATCTAATAAAAGGCTTAGGATCTAAAGTGGGTTTAGTATCTAAACTGGATTTAGGATCTAAACTGGGCCATCCCCCTGCCACTCGCATTCAGGCCACACAAGGGCAACATTGGGACTCATAGTAAGTGGACCCTTGTGGCCGCTCAGACCTACTGGGACCAAAATAAGCCCCTGATTTCAATGGGAACAGAGTCCCTGGGACTTCAGGAAGGTGGCCCGAGTTCTGCTGTCGGTGGTGGTGTTTTGTGGCTGCTGTGGGTGCTTTCTCAGATTTTCTGCTGATTATGCTGGAGCAATATTGCAAGGAATTTATGCATAATGGACATAAATCTCGCTATATGAGCCACCTGAGAGGCAAGAAAAATGGGCTCTGTCAAGGATCTACATACAGAGATACATTAAACAGGAACCCTCCATAGAGCAGGAGCTTCACTTTCCAGTGGAGGTTTGGGGGAATAATGAAGAATAAAATTAGCACTTTGGTAATGCATTAAGCCTTTTGGGGGGGTTTCACTGGCAGCTTTTTATAGCCTGAAAGGATAAATGGTGCTGCTAATAAATTTTTCTAACTTTTAAAGCCATCTTCCAAAGGAAGCTGCAGAAAGCTTTTGCTGCCCGGTTGTGGAGCGGGAAGAGCGGCTCAGCTGGGACTGCAGGCCACTGTTGGAAATTCCAATTAGCCAAACAGACAGGGAAAGCAGCTGCCTGCCAGGACAGGAGGGTTTCTGCTGGATGTGATGGAGGCTGTGCACCCCATGTCATCCCTCACAATCCTGCACAGGGGCTGAGCGGGGCTGGTTCTGTGTCCTCACAAATTGGCCAAGCCCCGATTGTTCATCAGAGTAGGGTTGGTTAAGGATGGTTTATCCCTCTGCCTCTTCTCTTCTACCAGGATATTTTTTCAGTGATTGAGACCTACCAACTGGTGTTGATAAAAGGGGTTTAAAGACAAAAGCACAGAATGAAGCTGTGCTTGTTTCTTTTGGTGTGCTGGTTGTGCCAAAGGGGAGCAGGATGTCACTGAGGAGCGTACGAGCCCCTTCCCAGCACATCTCTGTGGCTCTGGCTTTGTTACACATATTCTCCTAAATTATTTTGTTGCTATAGCAATACTTTTCTGTGGGCCTAATCCTTTCTCATTTACAGTGAAGCCCTTTACTTTCCTCTCTCAGTGCAATGGGGTCTTTACTTTGGCAAATTACCTTTCAAATTGCACCTCGAGGTTACGTTTGCTTTTCAGTGCTAATCTGGATCAGGGAATTCTTAATTTGGGTTAAAATGGATTTGGAAATTCTTAGTAAAATAAGTGCCAAGGGGTCACATCTGTTAAACTATAATATATATTGTGTGCATTTATATACATGTGTGTGTGTTTATCTTTGCAATCAAAATAGATCTTCTCACCCTCTTACATCCCCTGTATGGAGAGGTAAGTGTGGGGGAAAGAGAAATATATAAGAAACTCTGTATGCTCCACATTTACAAATTCTGAATTACGTTATCACTATAACCCTCCTCAGAATTTAAAAAACTCCTCTCAGTCAAAGTTTTTATTCCCAACCCTGTGGCAGGAGGAGAGGAGGGAACGTTGAGTGATGGCACAAGGCAAAGCAGTGAGCTCTGATGGTTCCCAGCATTGGTGGCTTTGTTCCAATCCATAATTTTTTTTCTTTCCTGTTTTTTCCATCAGTTTTCCTTTTTCGTGTGTGTGTGTGCATGTGTATCTATATGTGTGTGCACGATTTTTGCAGTGCTCTTGGGCCAAGTCTCTGCTGTCCCTCACTCTGGGTCATTGCAACTCTCAGCAATCCTTCACTGTGTGGTTTGTGGACCAGCAACAGGGCTCAGAGGTTTAAATGACAAGATTTAAATGACAAAATAGTTCCTTTGGAGTGTACATGTGTATGAAAGTCAGGTTCAAGGTGAAAGAATCAACTTGTTTGCTTTGTACTAGTAATAGTTATTGATCAGTATTCTCTTATATTAATTTTTAATGGCAACTTTAGGAACGAGACCAGATTTTGGATGATCTTTTCATTATATCCTAAAAGAGTAATCATAACCCCAGCTATGCAACAAGCTTGCAAAATTAGTAATCAGAAAAGGTTAATAAACAAATATATATATAAAAAGGTTAATAAATATAACTCAGGTTGTTGAGCAGCAGAAAGCAGCTTTTGAAGGGCAAAACCAGGCTGGATTCTGATATTATCATCTAAAATAAAAGCATTTAAAGTTCAGCACTGAATTCATTGCACTGAATTCAGCCAGCAGGTCTTGGGCTGGTGGCAAGGGCTGAATATGGACCACAATGACCTCATTAGGCTCACAGAGCTTGGCACACCTTGGAATTCAGCCCAATTTATTCAGGGATGCC
The DNA here is from genome assembly GCF_003945725.1 of Corapipo altera. Classification (NCBI taxonomy): domain Eukaryota; kingdom Metazoa; phylum Chordata; class Aves; order Passeriformes; family Pipridae; genus Corapipo; species Corapipo altera. The sequence goes on along the minus strand of NW_020884891.1, from coordinate 352,006 downwards.
CCTATAGGCAAATCTATTCAGATGCATCAAGTCTTTCAACTATTCCCACTTGGGTAAGAGCTTCCAGCTCCTCCAGCCTTCCCAGCTGACAGATGGGGATGTTTCAGCTTCCACTGCTCTGCTTTAACACCCTCGTGTCCTTTCCTTGTGGATAAGGTCCTTCCTGCCCAGAAATGAAGCCCTGGTATCTCCCTCTTGGATGCTGCCGGTGGTGGGATGGGCAAGGTGGGCACAGTAGGGTTGAGTGAGAGCCATAGGCACAGAGCAGAATAATTAATTTCTCAGTTTAAGAAAGAGAAAATATAGAGGGGATTCATGATTTACAGGGGATTTTCCCCTGATATCTGTTGTTTCTAAATTTCTGTGAAATTTAAGGATCGATGTCATCATTTACGGATCAGGAAATATTCCCATGGTGGCTGCTGAGTCCACACTAGTCTGTCCCAGCAGAGCTGGGTCTCAGAGATTCCCTGTCATTGATGTTTTTCTGTCTTTAATTGCAGTTATCAATGTGCCTGAACATTTCACAGAATTTTTAATTTCTTTTTCTTGCCTTTTCAAGAGACCCAGCAGGAATTATCCTGTCCTTATTTTCTGTGCCTTTGTTTCTGTTCACATTCCATAACAACTATTGCTGGATTATAACATCTACTTCAGTCTAATTTTCCGTCATTTTTCCCTGAGATCCTTTTTTGTAAGTCACTTCCCTGTGCTACTCTTCCAAAACTGAGCTATTCCTGTGCTGGTCCCACATGGAATGTCCTTGAGTCCTTTTGTAAGGCACGAACTCCTCTGGAGCCACCATGGCTTTCTCTGGAGATCTTCAATTTTCTTGACTTCAAAAGTCTATTTGTTATTTAAGGGCATGGGATGTTCCTCCTCTGTACACAGAACACATTTTAACATCCTCTCTTAAGTGTAATTGGAGGGAGCTGTCTTTGATGTCTATTGTAATAATTTCCCCTAAGGGCTGCAGGATTGGTCAAAATCTATGCCAGTCTCTGGATATTTGCCTTTTTTATTTTTTGCCTTCAAATAATGTCTGATTTTTATTTCATAAAATCCTAAAATGGGAATATTTTATGTAAGATTTAAATATTAGTTTAGTTTGGGGGGGGGAGGGGAGAAACTGTAAGCGAGTATATTAATATTCTACAGTAATATTTCAGAGGAATTATTGTATTTGCCTTAATTTCCCTCATTTTATCATGGTTTGTCTGGCTTTTTCTTTTTCTGGATGTTTTATATATATATATATATATTTATATTTATATATATACTGAGTGGGGGAGTTGCAGGAACCAAATTGCTTCTGGGGGTTGGGAACAGAAGGGAGGAGGAGTCTGTGCCATGTTCTGAAATATCCTAATGACCCAAAGCCCCTTCTGAGGTGGTAGAAACAGGTTAAGCAAAAAAACAAGTGTTTTCTGCTCATACTTAAAGTCCTCTTGCTAAATTTCTGCCCAGTGTTTGTGGACCTCTCTCCATCTCCATCGTGAACCTTAATGATATTTTAGAGAACTTGGTGCTGTGAATTGCCTTTCTAGATTAAGATTTCCATTTTTGGGTGATATTTTAGCCATCTTTTCTTTTTCATACTAAGTGTTCCATGCTTTGAATACTAATTTTTGGTGACCAATTAATTTTTATCATGGCCATATAACAGAACTAAGATAAGCATCATTTTTTGTTGTTTATTCCCCAACGCAACAAATCAATTTTACATTTTGAGTGGGAGGAAAACTAACTGGAGCTGGGAGAAATATAGATAACTGTGTGTCTTTGTTAGGCCACAAAAATAAAGAGATCTCACAGCTTTTTAATCATGGATTCTCAAGGTCTATATTTAATATCTGGGGTTTAGCATAATTAATTTCATAGTTGAATTTATCATCAAACTCATTAAGTTTCATCTGACTGCAAGTGATAAATTGTTCTGGATAAATAATCATCCACCTCTGCCATTGTTGGGAGAAGAGTTCTAAGTTGGACTTTGAGGCCTTGGGAATCTTGTGTCCAGTGAAGGGAACGGAGCTGGAGAAGGGGCTGGAGCACCAGGAGCAGCTGAGGGAGCTGAGGAGGCTCAGCCTGGAGAAAAGGAGGCTCAGGGGGGACCTTCTGGCTCTGCAACTCCCTGACAGGAGGGGGGAGCCAGGGGGGTTGGGCTCTGTTCCCAGGGAACAAGGGACAGGAGGAGAGGGAACGGCCTCCAGCTGTGCCAGGGGAGGGTCAGGTTGGATACTGGGAAAACTTTCTTCACTGAAGGGTGGTCAGGCATTGGAATGGGCTGCACAGGGCAGTGGTGGAATCCCCATCCCTGGAAATGTAGACAAGTAGACACTTGATTGTGGCCCAAGTGGCCCCTCTCAATATATTTTAGTGGTCTTGGTGGTATTTGGTTAAAGGTTGGACTTGGTGACCTTGGAGGTCTTTTCAGCCTTAATGATTCTGTGATCTTCCTGCATCCACATGTTGGTGGTGTTGGTTCCCAGCAACTATTCCTCTGCCACCTGACACATCCCTGGCTGCTCCAGGTGCTCTCACACCTGGCTGGACACTGGGATGTCTTCCACCAAACCAGAGGAAAACCCACTGATGTATCTGCAGCCATCCCAGAATGAGGTATCTTGATGTGATCTGCTGTTACCTCTGAGCAGGGAATACATATGCATGTTGCATTATTTACCCTCAATCAGCAAAATATAGGCCAGCTTTGAAATGCAAATAAGCTGCTTCATGTACCAGGCAAAGCCTGCAGTAAGCTGAGCCTAGAGACCTTCCAAAGGAGGCCACGAGGATGGGGAAGGGCGTGGAGGGGAAGCCTTAGGAGGAGCAGCTGAGGGCACTTGGAGAGGAGGAGGCTGAGGGCAGAGCTCACTGTGGTCTTTAACATCCTCCCCAGGGGCAGTGGAGGGACAGCTCCGATCTCTGCTCTCTGTGTGACAGTGACAGGACCCCAGGGAACGGCTGGAGCTGTGCCAGGGAGGTTTAGGTTGGATCTCAGGAAAAGGTTCTTTCCCCAGAGGGTGGTTGGGCACTGACCAGGCTCCCCAGGGCAGTGGTCACGGTCCCAAGGCTGCCAGAGCTCCAGGAGGGTTTGGATAACACTCTCAGGGACAGGGGGGGATTGTTGGGGTGTCTGTGCAGGGCCAGGGGTTGGTCTGGATGATCCTTGTGGGTCCCTTCCAGCTCAGGATATTCTGTAATTCTATGATTCTACCAAAACACACCATTTTGTTGTTCAGACAGTCCTGTGGTCACTGGCAGGCTGAGCTCACTGAGTTACAGCCCTTTTCTCCGGGGCTTCCAGTGGAAAACAAGCTCTGCTTTTCATTTGTTCTCCTGGTTCTGAAGGTCCAGGTTCCCTCCAGGTCCCCATTTGCAGGACATTCCCAGGCATGTGCTGCATCTGCTCCCTGGAGTCTCCCAGCACCCCGTGCTCCCGGGCACTAACAGCTTGCAGGTGCTGGGCCCATGTGTGTTGCACATGGGCTAAATTGGGGCTTTTCACACAGCCATCACATTTGCTTAGGAAGAAAGTTCCTTCCCAGGGCAGAAACACAACGTGGGCCTTTCTAGTTCCATCTGGTAAGAATAAACGGGGCAGCAGAGGAATTCTGTTGTCTCCAGGAATCCAGGCAGAAGTTCCCGACTTATTGCACCTGAAAACGTGTCTCCTGCAGTGGCCATCAAACCCAGTTCCAACACGTGCAGACAAGCCCATAAGTGCTATTTTGATTCCACAATAACCTGAGCAAAGAGTGAGGGAATCCCACGAAGAGGGGAGATTGTCTTGTTAACAACATGAGCGTTGGAAAAGAGGGAAAATACATCCAGTAGAGCAGGTGGAGAGAGATTATGGACATACCAGGCTCGGATCTCTATGCACAGTTTTCCAGCCTCCTGACTCAGTGCTAGAAGAAAAAACTTGGCTTCTTCCACAGAACTTTTTACTCCCTAAATAAAATTATTACTCAGTATTATCACAGCAGAAATAATATTGTCATACACCCATCCCCTAATGGTTATCACTCCAGTCCCAATTTTTTCATTTTTAAATACCATTTGAATAATAGATATTATAAATTTAAATATTATATATGTTTATATAAATCAATAGTATATCTGAATAGATATATACTTTATATATATATAAAGAAATACTTATATATATATATAAGTACTACTTTTCTAAAATAAATTATAGTCAGCCTTCTCAAGAAAAATAATTTTTGTAGCTCTCTTTCCTTACCATCCTTCATCCCAGGTGATATTCTTGGCTGAAATTTCCAAGGAGTGTCCAAATTTAATTGTATTTACATTAGTATGTCCCAGCCTTCAGTCCATAAGAGTCTGACTCTGATATTGGATCCTTCATGGGTTGGTGCTACTGAGTGTGCCCAATACCTGCACAATTCCAAGAAGAAACACATCCTTTCTTCATGAGTGACATGTAGGAAAAATGGGATGAGGAGAAGCAAAGTGGGTAACTTTGCACCACTTTTCTGCACAGCACTTCCATACTAGAAATGCAAAATGCTTGGCACTAAGAGCTAGAGGAGGAATTAGAGAATGAAGATTTATTAATCCCAGTTGTTCAAATTCCAGCTCACTTAACATCTCTTTTCCCAGGAGCGTAGATTTTTATGCTAAAACTCCTCTTTTGGAAGTGTCTGGAATATTTTTCTATTACTTCGTTGTTCATGCTGAACCATTGATTTTTTTCTTGGCTCTAATCAGATGTTATTGCTTTCTCTTAATTTAGTTTTATAGCTGTTTAATGGAGGCTGTTCCTAAATGGTAGGGGAAAAAAAAAATTCCAGAGGATTTAAGGAGCTAGAAAAACTCTTGGAATCTGATTTGTGGTGGATTTCAGGTAGGAAGGGGCAACTCCTGCTCTCCATCCTCACCCAGGCTGCACAACACTGCAGATGAGATCATTTAGTCAGTTAAAAGTCATCTTGAAGCAAAAACAACTTCCAGATGTTCCTCTAATTTTGCAGGACACTGAACTGTGAACAGTCGTTAAACTTTATCCCTTTTGCTTCCTGAGTTTGCTGAGAGAGAAACAGATAAAAGAATGGGGAGGAAGAAAAAACCCCAACCCACTGCTGGGAGATAATTGTGTGAGGGAAAACTCTGGAGTAAATACATTTGTGGTGGGGAAAGGGAAAAGGGGAGAAGTGCAAGAGGGAGGTCTGGGAGCTCATCCCTACCCTGAAGAGTGAGATCAACCCCAGGTCTGCCAAAGCTCAGTCTTGGTAAAGTCAAGTGTTGGAAACCTTCCTGCAGAGGGAGATTTGTTTGACAGTTATCACTTCCCCTATAATTGAGAACACGAGCCTGAGATCTGTCAGGAGAAAGGGGTTTTCTTTTAAAATTAATTTTCACTTGCTGAAGAACAAACTCCTGCCTCCCCGTCCTCCCCAACCCTGCATTACCACAGTGGGAGTCAAGGATATTTTCTCCTAAAATGCTGTTTCCAGGACTATGAATTAAATCTTCCATAAAATTTTCATCAAGATCTTGCAGCTTCAACTTTAAAAAGCATGTACTTATTAAAACTCTTCTGACTAGGTGTTTAATACAATATTGACATCCAGTAATTAGTTTATCCATGATATCCTTCAATTCTTTTCTGCCAATTAGCGCTGCAGTTTTCACTTTTGCCTGTCATGGAAATAACCAGAGAAGATGCCATTAGATTTTTTGTTCCTTTTTTCTAGGTGGTTTTTCCATTTCTTTTTCATCCATTTAATGCTGGAAGCTGTTCTGAGACAGGGAGATTTGCCAATCACCCCAACATCCAGCCTGCAATGCCTCTTTTTTCAGGAGAAACAACTCAGCTCTAATCCACCCAGACAATTCTGTCCATAAATTAGCACATGCTCAGTGTGGGTGACTCGCTGTTGTTGCTGCTTTAATTCCTCACGTGACAGTTGAATGGAAAACCAAGTGGATTTCAAACAGCTCTAATTTGTATTTACCAGCTACAAGCCAGTAAGATCATTTCATGTGGTTGCAACACTGTTTGGAAAAGACCCAATGCAGCCTTTTTCTCTATTTTCCCTGTAAATGGTGTCACTTTCCATTAATATCGTCTCTGGTTTTGTTGAAGCAGCTCCTGTGTTTTTTTGTTGGTTCTCTGGATTAGTCTGGCTGTTCTGCATTTGACAACAGTTATCAAATCTCCCCTGCAGCGGCCTGACTGTCAAGGATATGATGGTCAAATGTTTCACATATTGCAATCAAACCATTTGTGTTTGGTTTGAAGAATTCCAAAAGAAAGCTGTCAGCTAAGAAATGAAGCTGAAGTAGCCTGAAGCTTTTGGAGCATGTTGATCCAATTATGATGATCCACTCATATCCTTCAGCCTTTTTTTTTTTTTTTTTTTCAAAATCAATTTTCATTTTAGCTCAGGGGACGGGTTTTTTCGGTAATGCAGAGAAACATCTGTAAGGGTATTTCAGATGTGTTGTTTCAGGAAATTTCTTTTTTTGTGTGTGTGCTAGAGAGCATTGAACTCTCCGTGGATTTTGCAAGTGGCTTTTGTCTCCAGCACACACACATTTCTATGCTACGTTGTCTATACATACATGGACACACATAAAAACAATACATACCAACCTGAATATGAAATGCAAATCAGTTTAAGTGTGTTTAATCTGGTTACTTGAACCTGAGAGGGAAAAAAACTACAGCAGAACTCCAAGGGGTTAAATTGCCAGCACAGAAGGATGAATAAACCTAAACCAAGAGCATTGTGGACCAGATTCCCAGCTGGTGTTTAACAGGGAAGCTGTTTGTCACCAGCAGGGCTCCATCCTGGAGAGACACTGCTGCCTGTGACATGTTGACATGACAAGTCAGTGGGCAGATAGCTCCTTTCACTGCTTTAGCTGAAAAATAGCAGTTGAAACCACTTAATATTTGTTATTCTACTGCCAGGGTGTTGTTGCTGGTGAGTCTCAATGCCTTTGTCCCCAGGGCAGACTGTGAGCGATGCCTGGTGTGAAGGGTGTGGTGATGAGGACCAAACCATGTCCACCCACATTGCCCCCCTGCCATGGGGACACAACATTTGCAAGTGGGACATCAGAGCTGATCCAAGAGTGCTGTGCCATCCTCATCTCAGATAATGGGCTGCCACTGTGCTGTTTTCATGTCACATGGCAAGAATTTAACCAGTGTAATTAATTCAGGAGATATTCCAAGTCCTTGGCCATGGTAGTAAGGATTAGGGCTGGGTATTATCTTTGGGATGACATTGCCTTTGGAACTATAGACTCTCCATGTCCAACAGAGACATGAGATCCCTGATGCTGGGAGCAAAGTGAGACCCAAATCAGGCCCTCAGCCCTTTGGTCAGTGTTCCTGTTAGATCCAGTCCTGCTGGTGATTCCCTAAGCCCTGTCCTACCATCATCCCCCACCTTGGGCAGGAGCTCTATAAACTCTTCAAACTGGCACTTTTTTCCCAATCCGCACTCCCAGCAAGCTGCGAGTCCAGTGACCTTTTGGAGATCCAGAAACACTGTTCAGAAACCATCTGTATAAAATCTCCCCCATTTAACCCCCCAGGAAGAATTGTGTGAGTCCTCCAAACCTCCAGGAAGGGAAATCTGACCTTTACCTCACAGATCATCTTTTGAGCTCCATTTTAATGATGCTTCTGCTCTGAGAATACATTACTCTGAGATAAGGAGGGGCAGCCTGGTTTTAGCAGCAAGAAATACTTCCAACTTTTTGTGTTGGAACACACATTTGTGTTCTGAGAGTGGAAAAACTACCTTGATTTTAGTAAAGACCTGGTAGGACCAAAGGTTTTTTCACGGGAACAGGTGGCCAACCACCATGAACATGCTGTGATCAGCAAAATCCTTTAAAAAAATATCCCAACACAACAGATTTAGGGGGAAATAGCAGATATTGCAGTTCTTACCTGGCACTCAACTCCTTGAATCACCTCACTGTGGTGGCAGAATGTCCTTTATACTGTTTGTCATCGATGCCATGGGACATCCTGCTCATTCACTCAGCACAGGGAGCTTGGGAGCCTTTCCTTTGACTGTTCTGGCTCCTGATTTACTGAAGGCCACAGAAAACTATTCAATATTGTCAGCTTTATTAAGGGTTTTAAGATCTTAAATGAGATGTTTATAGAGAAGTTAATCTTCTTGATTTTTATGCCAACATGCCCAAAGCTGTGGGACAAATTTAACCACTCTTTCAACAGTATATTTTGTTAGATGAAGATATTAATATCAGTTGGATTGCTTATATTTCTTGTGGTAAAATGTAAGTCAAGGCAGAGTTGATGGTGTTCAAATATCTTTGCACCTTGCAATACTGGATTTTAAGAATTATTTTGACAAATGCTGGCTTTCAGCAGAAATCAGGTTTATTTTCTTTTGGTTCTGAAGTCCTGGCATTTCTCAAGGAAATTAAGGGTTTATTTGATAAACCCCCAATACCCAGGAACAGACTCCAAATGCTGATTTAACAGAATGATTTGCACCGGGTGAAACTTTCAGCCCTTTCTCTCTCAAAATTTGCAGTAAGGCAGCACCAAATTCCCTTATGATTTTAGTAGGAACTGGATCAGCCCCATAAAAGTTCTCTGGAAAGGAATAGACCAATAGATACTGAACCAACAGACACTGAACACCTTGCCAAGTATTTTAATGAACTGATGATGGACAACTGTGCTAAGATCAGACATCACCTTTCAAACCTTTTGGCCTAAATGTACTTTATCTTGGACTTAGAACACATCCATCAAACTTTGAAGTTAAAAAATGAACCAGAGAGGGTTTCTTGAGTCCTTTCACGCTGTACAGTAGCACTGTTGTTCAAAAGAATCATTCAAAAATCATTTAAGGTTTTATTTAACTGTAAATATTTATTTTTCATCAAAGGAAGGGATTCCCAGAGGTGGGCTGAGCATCCAGCTGGCAGCTTTTCAGTGATATATTAATTTTTTTACACTCTTTTCCAAGCTGTGCAGTCAGCAGGAGTCAGGAGCTGGCGAAGACAGGGTCTCCTGCAAAGGGCAAGTTCCTCACGGATAAACACAATCAGGCATATTCTGCTCTAGAAAGGATTTATCCTGCTTTTTTTCCCCAAAACCAAAGCTTTGATTTCATTATAAAGCAAAGCAAAACATTTGTTTCCAGTAAACAAAGCATTCTGTAGGCTTCTGAATATTTCATTAGAAAACCTTTCCCCAATTTAGGTAAATTTTTGAAACTATTTTCTTTTTTACCGTAGGATAGGAATTGAAGCTTGAGTTTGAGGCTCCTCCAGGAGACACTAAACCTCTGTGTTTGCCAACACGATAACAACCCTGCACAGATGTTCCAGACAAACATGGACCTGCATAAACCTGGGAAAAAAACCCTGACAATCTCTCTAGATACTGAATTGCACAAGGAAGAAAGCACACAAAGTTAATCCAGCTCATGATACTGAAACAAGGAAAATGCCAAGCAGAGTCTCCAACTGCTGATGTGAAGTGTCCCAGAAACTCGATTTGGATGAAAACCTGTGTCAGTAGTTAATGCCTCGCTTGCAAAATGGGGTGAATCATTATTTTTCAGTAGGACCACCCCTGGGTGCTTTAGCAGTGGTCTGGGATGGATCCGTGTTAGTGCTGCAGGAAAGCAAACTTCAGTCTGGGGTGAAAAACAGGAATGTAATTGGTAATAGTGAGGAAAATATTAATTGCCTGCATGTCATAAATCTGGCCTGTGACATTCATTCTTTAGCTGAGCCAAGGAAGGAAAATTTTGCAGATGGATTGGAAGAATAATCCAGTTCTTCTTCCCACCTGTGTGGAGTTGTTTGGATGAATGTAAAAAACAGGGTTTTTTTTAAATATTGGCTTCCCAACATTGAATTGGGTGAGGGGGAGAAATTCAGAGTTTGAGCAGTTCCTCAGGAACCTGCTCTGGCTGGACCTGCTGCAGCAGCAGGCTGGCCTGGGGGGCTTCTGGAGGTCCTGTGAAGACACAAAATGCTGCTGGTTTGCTGATGGATGAACAGAAAAAGCCATGTTTTAGTTGTATCATAGAGGGGAAAAAAAAAAATCTGAGACTTCAGCAGAGCCTGGAGGCACAAACACAAGGAGATTTACCAGTGAATATAAAGTCAGTATTACATAAATACAAGCTAAAGGCTGAAAAGGCAGATAATGTGGTGGTGTTTCCCACAATATTTAAGTACTCACGTAATCAGGCTTGGGAAGAAAGATGAATAATTCTGTTTAAATCATATTGAGCCAGAATAGGTGGCTCAAGAGCTACACCAGGACTAGAAAGAGCAGGAGAGAAGCAAGATGGGCAGAAGGATGATGTGAGGTTTGGGCAAACCCACCTGATCCACAGTGGCTGAAGGTCAGCCCCGAGGGACCTGCTTTGCTCCAGGGCACAGAGTGTCCCAGCAAATATTTTGGGACTCTTCATTGGTGTTTTCTCCTCAAGAGGAGGAGGAGGATCCTTGACCCTTCCTGCTTTCTGGTTTAAGCATAACCCTTTATCAAATCCATGCCTAAACAACTTCCAGAGTTGTGTTCAGCTGCTTAAATTTCCCACCTGAGCATTTGGAACAATGGTATTTATTTCTTTCTCCTTCTGCTTGGGGGCAAATCCATAAAGATGGTGCATTTTCCAATGGAAGCTTTTGACTCCAAGTTGAGGGGAGTCATTAGTCACGTCACACATGCCAAGGCTGGTGGAATTTGGCAGAGCTGCTTAAACTTTAACAAGGCTGAATTAAATGAACCTTTACCTGAGCTGCACTGCCGGGGACAGAACAATGGTTACGACGTGGATGTTTAATTTATCAAGAGCTGTTGAGTGCTAAGCTTCCTATTAAAATCCCACTCTCAGCCAGGATCAATCCCTACAAATCTGCCAAGAAAGATACAACTTGGATCAAACAATAACATTTTTGCTCAGGCTGCACAGACAGGGCTTGGCTCTGATGTGTTTTCCTGGGTGAATTACAAAAGCAGGATTTGGAGATTCTTCCGTCTCGGGAATTAAATGCTCAGAACCATTGGCTGTCAACTTGAAAAATGTTAGATCTGCATCTCTCCACAATTGTCTTAAGTTTCTTGGCACTGAGCCCAGCTATTAGCAGGGGGTAAATAAGACAAAAATTGACAACAATGTGCATTATAGGGTGAAGCGAGGAAGGATGATGTGAACAGTTAATGGATTTCTTAGAACTGTGGTATTTGATTTGAGCTTACCATGGGTTTGAAGCAGGTTCACCTCAGTTGCTCTCTGGAAATTTGAAAAAAGAAAAAAAGTGTCTTTTATTCTGTTTGAAATAGTGCAAAAATATGGGGTAGTGTTTATTAACATGGTGTGATTTTTGAGGTTGTCCTGTGCAGAGACAGCAGATGGACTCAATGATCCTTGTGTGTCCTTTTCAACTCAGCATAGTCTTTGACACTATGATTGTTAAAAATATGTTTTAAATGTGCAGTTTGAGTCAGCCAGATTCAATTTGTTTGTTGGGGTGGACCAACACAGTAAAATGAAAATCGCTTGGTGAAATAGGGGTTAAGGATCTGTTATTTCCAAGTTTATTTACGTTTTTCCAAACTCCTCCTTCTGTTTTTATAGTATCAGTGGGGTACAAGGTTGTCAGGTCAGACTGGGAGTGATTCTGCCTTTTCAGATAAATGCTTTTTTGCTTTATTTTTTCTGCTGACTTACGTGTTTGGACAGTAAGAATCCTCCTCCTCTGTGTGCTGAGCTGTGCTTTGTATCCCACGTCATCTTCCCTAATGCTGACAAGCCAAAAGAAATGATTGATAGTTTTACCACAGAGCCAACCAGTGAACAGCAGAGTTAAAATATCCAAACTTGTAAAACATCCCATTTCAACAAGTTTGAGCACAAGTTTATTTAGTTGTGTGTGATGAGCACGAATACAAATACCTCGCGAGCCCCAAGCAGCACGAAAAACCTGAATACACAGGAAAAAGCGTAAATACACATTAAAGCTCAGTTCAGCAAGCTACCTGAGCCTGAGGTTATTGAATGTGCATGTAGCCCTGTTAAATCCACAAGTTTATTTACATCCACCCCCAGTTTTGTGTGTACAAACCCTTTGCCAAGCTGAGGGCTGGTGAGCAAAGCCTTTATTCCCTTCACTTTATTTCACTGCTGAAGCAAATGAGTGATTTTCTCACCTCTCTCTGGACTTCCTTTCTTAGGAAAATTTGTTCAGTGGTATTTTTCTTTAGGTTCTGGATGTGCTTCTGGAATGGGAGTGGGTTCCCCACCCTCCTCTGTGGCAGTGCTGCCTGAGCCTCTCTCCAAGCAGCTAATGGAGGATTTGGAGAGAGCTTGGCTGTGTTTCACCACCTTCAGTTCCTTCCCAGTGACAGCACCAAGTTTCGCTTGGGTTTCTACCCAGAACACAGATAAATCTGCAGCCAATAATGTTGAATTTGGGCACACAGACTCTAAAATCACTGTGCACATAATGCCTTTAAAAATTGACTTTATTCAGTTAGGAAATATTATCCCCTGCCCTGTCCTGCCTTTAGTAATTGTTGTTATGTCCCAGGATTCATATATTATGTCTGGAGGCCACTGTTGATTTGTTTTTGGGGTTTTTTTATTATTTATACAAACAACTCTTGTTTTTATATTTTCTAAAGAAGGAAAAGAGGAACTTTTAAACATTGTATTCCCGTGTTTGCAGGTGTGTATTATGGTACTTGAAAGGAAACAATTTCCACATATATATATATATATATATATATATATATGGTTGATGGAGACCCTTCAGGGTCATGATGTGCAATGAGAAACTCCCAAACAGTTTGTCAAGGCACAACTTTAGTCAGAAACTTAAACCTGAGCCTGAAAATAATCATCTGGTTTTTTACTTCTGGTGAGACCATACAGTCAACAAAAGTTGGGCTGAACCACAGTGACTTTCTCCGTGTTTTTACCAAAATATCACCCACTTGGGACTAAGACCCTGTAGCAATATAAACTAATAGCTTATATTCAGTAGCTGCATTAGTAAAAATGAGAGAAGATATTAAATGGCAACTATTTGGAGTACACCAGGAAGTCCCAGGAAAGCAGGGGAACAGACAGCTTTGGTGCAGCTTCTCCAGGGCTCCTGTAACCAAGGAGTTTCCAGGTCCCCATTGATCATTCCTCTTCACACCATGTGTATAAAATAGCAATTGGAGGCTTCAGGAGTGTCATGTCTGCATGATGAGTCCATCAATTTTCCTTTGGCTGCAGGTTTCCCTTCGGTGGCTGGGAAGTAAATGATGAGAAGCTGAAGGAGAAAGCCGTAAATTACTGGGCTCTGCCAACTCCAATATCCGCAGCCTGACGGCTCCTGGGTTTGACAACAATCTGCTTGTCAGTCTCTCTTGCAAAATATTAACATGCTCAATTATCAGAGGTGTTAGTCAACTGTTAAATCTGAGGATAGAGCAGCCCAAAGGCCAGGGGTGGGCAGGCCCATCTTCCCTTCCTGCTGCAAAGCCTCTGCTAAGGCTCAGGAGCTGCTCCTTCTCTGCCTGTGGTAAGAGTTTCTTCAGGATTAACAGTATTTTTTGGGAAATTCCGTCTCTTTCTATGAGAAAGATGGAAAGCAGGGCACAAGTGTTGTTGCTGGATTCCCCTGGGTGCAGCCTGAATGTCTGGTCTGGGAATGGGCTGTGCGCAGTGCTCCCCAAATCGGTCTCTTTGAACAGGCAGAAAACAAATCCTGTATTTTAACAAAGCCCCCAGGTCTGGGAGGAAAAGCCAGATCACCTTCACTGAAGAGCATTTTAATAGCTAGTAACTCAGGTGTCTCCTAATAGACAGCCCAAAAACTCATCTTTCTCTGAAAGACCCTTTGGGAAAACCATCCCACTTGAGCTTGATTTTCTCTGTCTTCCTGTGCTTTTTCCCCTCAGATCTGTGACCTGGTGCTGGGATTTGGATCTGTTGCATCCATCAGACAGGGAACAGTCTCTAAAGTTGGAGAGAAATTCCCAGTGCAGTAAAGGTGGGTTGTTCATTCTCCCACCTCACCCCAAAAATATGAATTTTAAGATCATTTTACTGGCAATAATGGAGGGAATCCATTTAATTTAAGTTACAAGGCCTCTCAAAAATTCCTATGAATTCCTGTGGCTATAATAAGTCCTCCTGTAATAACATCTCTGGTTAAATAAGCACTGACCACTGGTTTAGAAAGCTCTGAGACACCTCCCATCCACTCATGTTGGCAGGTTTTTTGTAGAGGAGGCATTGATCAATTATTACATTTAATTGTTTGTGTGGAATTTAAAAAGAAAGGTATATTTTTAAGCTCACTACTTTGCCTCAGGCGATGATGATGAGCATTAGTCTGCCTCCTCATGCTGTAAATTAGGATGGGCTACTGCAGATAAGGGTGTTGTGCTAAATATTAGAAACAGTCACCTGGAAACAAATAAAAGGGTGAGCAATAAGCACATGCAAATTTATCCCCCATTTCAAACGTGCTAGTAAATGCTGACTTTCATAGAGGGAATGTGGTGCAGGAGGAGGATGTTGGGCTTTGCAATTACAGTCCCAATCCATTCTCCAAAGATTAAAGTTTTACACAGTGGTTGTTCTGGGGAAATTCGCTGAATCCTAATATTTAAGATGAAAGCATAATGAAGGATGATTTTTTTTTTTTTTTTTTTAAGAATTGTCTGATAGGCTTGATTTGCTGGTTCTCACTGAAGCAAAACTTCCCTCTGACTTCAATTATCAGTAAATTGTGTTGACCTCAATAAGGGTTTTTGCAGAACTGGACCCGTAGCATGAATAGGCTGTTCTGTGCAAAAAAAAGTGACTGCATGGAAATGGCATCTTCTTACTCATCAGTTCTGCCTCCCGAGGGCACACGAGCTGCTGCCTCTGCCTTTAATGACAAAAATGAGCTTTTGCTGCTCTTTCCTCCTGTGAGACCTTCAGAGCTGCTGGGACTGGGCTGAGAATTTGTGCAACAACGTGAGAGTCTGGGTGAGAACCACCCTGTAGGGCAGTGGTGTCCCCCTGGTGCTCCACACCCAGAGGGGTGTGAGTCCCAAAGTTGTCCCCAAAAAGGCTGTGAGCCCCAAGGTTGTCCCCAAACCCCTTTCCCCCCCATCACAATAAATCAACCATCATTTTCCCAGTGGGCTACTCCAAACTGAGAGCTTTAAACTCTCTCTGTTTGACATCCTCCTGATTTATTGCATTTGTAAAGGTGACCTTAAATATTTTAATGGTAATAATTCTTTCAAGGGCTTGAATCAGTAAATGTGCTGTGTTCATATTTTGGCATTATATACTGGAGGCAATTTAATCCATATAAGCAGTTTCAGTGATATTAACACTGTAGGCAAACTGATACTAAAGTTTAAATGTCAGAGAGAGTTTTCATATTACATCTAGTGCAAACAAAGCATTTTTTCTCCAACTACTGACGCATAAAATACCAGGAGATAGTAAAGACAGAGAGTGCCAATGAATCTGAAATAAACAGGAGGTGAAATTTATAGTATTTTCAAATATGTGCCCTATCCAAGGACTGCTGCAGCTGCACAGATCTATAAAATTAGAGATAAGAGGAAAACCTTGTAGTGCTCCACAATAAATGCACCTCCACCAGGGTATCTATCTGGATTTCTGTAACTCCTTGGAGATTTACTGTTTCCCCTTGGATTTATTACCCACTGTGCATACCGTGGATGGTATCTTACATTCCCTCCATTGGCCTGTTCATTATTTAATGACAGGTCCCAGTTATAATCCCTGTGCAGGGAGGGGCCATCACGTGGCCACCCCTCGTAGGAGCAGAGAAGCGCTGGGAGGATCCCACCAATATTTATCCAGTGATGCTCTGGGAGCTGTGGATTCAGGCAGGTTCCCATCCTCTGGCCCCAAAGCTCTGGGTGGCTTCTCACACTCCGTGGCCGGCCGAGACTTTGCCTTACTGGGGAAAAAAGAGCAAGGATTGGGTAAAAGGATGAGTCTTTTATGGTTTCCAGCTTGCAGTGTTGGATAAATGATGGGATGATGATGGACTGGGTGAGATAAATGATGCCTGAGGCTCTCCAGAGCCTGGGAAGGTGCACCTGAGCCCACCAGGAGCTCAGTGGCACCAGCTCATAAAACCTGTGCCATATGGTCAGAAGGTTTATTGCCCATGTGCTGCTGCTGCAACCCCATAAAGCACCAGGGATAACGTGTGTGGAAACACGGGCTGCTTGTTTGGGTGTTTTCCTGTTAAGTAACCTGAGCTGCTCTGAAATGTCCTGCTGGCATCACTGGGCAAGAAAGGGGGCAGTTGTAGGGAGCAACTCACTAAAAATATATAAAGCAAACCATGAGTGATGTGTAGGAAGTCACAGGAGGAGGAAGCACAGGTGCTGTCACAGGGGAAGGGAATGAGCACCGAGAAACAAAATTTATGAGCTAATGATGCTCCTTTTTCTAAGGATTTTTTCCTTGTTTTAAACCCTCTGAAGCTGTGGTGACCATGGCTCCTGGGTATGTCCATCACTGTCACTTAAGTACATGGGATGGGGTAGTGGAATTGGCAGTGCCCCTTTATCCCAAGGAATTTTGGAGGTGCCTCAGACAATTTTAGACAAATCCTGCTCCTGGGGTGGTAAAAAAGGTCCTCAGCCTTCATCCTTCCCTGGCTCCCAGAGCTCCCAAACTAAGCCCTGCTAGACCCTGATGAGATGTCCCAGACCAAACCAAGAAGAGCTCAAGACCCCATGGGAGGGACAGCCTCTGTCAGGAGCAGTTTCTTTAATTATTCACAGAACTCCCCCACAAATAACATCTTCCCAGCAGTGTCTTTGCATCAAGGTGAACTTCTTGCATTCCAGGCTGAAGGAATCAGCTGGACTGGTGCTTCTTCCATCGCCTTTTTGGCCACGACCCGAGCACAACCTGCAAACTCCAAAACCTCTAAAACTGAAAAGGAAGGCGCTCAAAAGCTTGTTGTGAATTTCAATCTTCTGCTGAAACAGAGCCAAGATCATTAATTCATATTCAGATCTCTAATCAATATTTCGAGAAAATCAAAGTGTAAAGCTCAACCTGTATAATGGTGTTTCTGTCTTCATCCTGATTGCACTTAATTTCATCAGGGTCACACTGAAGAGCTCAGCCTTGTTTAATTCTGAACTCCAATGACAGTCAGAGGAACGTTTTTAGCTGTGGCTCTGCAGGGTTTTTTTTTTAGTCAAAAGCAATTAAAAGGCTTTCTTTGGCCTCCTTAATTTGGCAAACTAAATAAGGTGTTCTCGTGGCTTGTTTCTCCACAGAAGATTCTATCAGTGTGTTTAAAATCATTTATAGAATGACTTGTGAGAACTGCTGCCACCTCGATAGATGATACACCAGTAAATTAAAGGCACATAAAATGAGGGATTCTGATAGAATTAAGAGGATATAAATTAATTGGAGACTTTATTGCTGTTTCTGTTTTGAGCAGGGTACTATGGCAGTACATTCTGGCAACAGGCTGGAAAGGTAAATTAATCTTTATGCATCATCATCAAGCAGTGTAAACATGGCCAAGCTTAATTAGGACATAATAGGTTGGTAAGTGTCTGCCTCTCAGAGGTGAGATTGCTCTCTGGCAGGTGATCACAGCCCAGAGGACTATCAGGCAAGGTCTTCTTTCAAAGACTGGTAGTATCTTTGCAAGCCTCTGACAACAAATCCTATGGAAAAACCACACCAGAGGCAGCTTTCCACAGTCCCAGGGACAAACACAAATGAAACATGGCCTGAGATTGCACTACTGTGGCAGTAGAAGCTCTTGTCTTAACTGCAAAAACAGAATAGGAGTCATTCAAACCTCTACCTGGGAGCAGGATGGAGGTGCTGGGCACCCCCAGTTCATCTTCCCACACCTATGGGCACCCTTGGGTGGGCTGGGAGGGAAACCCATGGAGAGGGGAACTGGGCTGAAGTACTCATGTAAAAAGAGCAAATATCTTACTTGACAAATTGTCCTTTAGAAATTATAGCACGTGAAGGAGAGAAATGCAATACAGCATCTCCTTTCCACTTCTATTTCTGATACTAATTTTTGTCATTAGCAGCTCCATTCCTGTGGGTTTATCAACCCACTGAAACCTTACCTCTCTTTTCATGGCAGCATTTGAACTTATACTTACATATACAAGCATATATTTATCCTTACTAGACACGATCTTGCTTCTTTAACAGCCAAAGTTCACTAAAGGAACACAAGACAATAATTTCTATTTTAAAAACAGCTGCAAAATGTAGTTCAGGAACCTCAGGTTACGGGGGGTGGGGTGAGAAATTTTGGGGAACTGATTCTGAGAAGAAAATGTGTTTTATTGAATAGTTTCAGTCAGTCTAGATTTGATGTCTGGGCAGAAGAAAATTCAGGCCAGAAATTAAGTTTTAGTTTTGGGGCAATTTTAGTTTAGTCTGCTTTAAAACTCATATTGTAGTGTATGTTTGGTGTGTCAACACCATGATGGTGACACAGGTATGAACTGGTCAGATGTGGAGTGGCAGATCTTTTTCAAACTGTCAAGCACCAAAAGGTGTCTTAATAACTGGCAATCAAACAGCAGCATGATCTTGAAACCCTTGCTACTTCAAGGCACTGTTTGGAGTTCAGGTTACTTGTCTTTATTTCCTGATAACTCTGCTCAGAGTTTACTGCTGCTCAGTTGTCTCAGGAATTAGGATATGCTTTGAGAGCAGGGGGAGGACTCCCCTGCCAGCACAACTCTGCAGAGCAGAAAACATCTCTCATTATGGAAATTATCATAGATGTTGTATGAAAAGGGGGGGAAAATCATTCTAGAACCATGGCAAAAGTCCACTGCAGAGCACCAAGGAGGCCACTTGAACCCACCTTGATAATCAGAATAAAACAGAAGGGAATACACAAAATGTTAAGTTCTCAACTTTATTTGGTCACTGGCATCCTTGCAGAGGAGTTCTGTGTGCTTTAATTTCTATTTCAGTTCTTCAATTCACTTTTTAATTCCCTCTTTGCTCATTTATTACACGTTTTGCTCATTGTTTCCACCACCTAAAACTAAACCAGTTTAATCCACCAATACCTCAAAGTCAGATTCCATCCCTGCATCTTGCTTTTGCATTTCCACTCTTTGATAATAGCTTTTGCTACCAGCCCAGTTTAAATTCTTAATTTTGTCTAATTCCTCTAAATGCACAATGATTCTTCGACTGGAAAGGAAAGAGAGGAGCTCGGAATGATCCATATGTTGAAGTACTGTATTTTCATCATTTAAATGATGAACTTCCCATCAAATATCCACAAATGTACATTCATGACTCCCATCCAATGATCTATTGGCCAGAGGCACATACATTGTTTTAATTTATTTTGGAGGAAAGGTGCTTTCCTGCCGAGTTTGGATAAGCTTTCTCTGTACCAAACAGATGTTCAATAAAAGAGACTTTACTGAATATGACATATAAACACAGGGAAAGAGAAGGAAGGAAGGAAGGAAGGAAGGAAAACTACAGGCTGTGTGGATTTCTGGTTCATCAAACAACAGGCCACAGTTTTAATCAGGGCCCTGATGTCTTGGAAGAAGGTAATGTTGGCACGTTGCTTGTGGTGGAATTCACTTTGGTGAACCCACTGAGAGATCACGAAGCCTCCCAGTCCTCTGGTGGATATAAACAGTTCCTCCAATCACAGAAAAAACACCTGGAAAATTTTAATTGCATGGTCTGGGAGAATTACAGGGGTTGGTTTGGAGGTGGCACGTGAGGGTTTCTTCCCCACCACCCCGTTTTGCTTTAGGAAGAAAAAAGAGTTTCTTTAAACACCCAAGTCTTGCATCTATTCAGGCTCTTCCTATTTGGAGAGAGGTGCTATTTAAGGAGGCGTTGAGGAGCACAAAGCCAGCCTGATTCATCGGGAGATCAAAGAGGGAATGCTGCCTTTGAGATAAAGGTGGTTCTGCTTTGAAAGGCTTCTCCTTTGTTCAGGAGCTGCCACGGGATGTCCACCCACCCTGAGTGGGAACCTCCTCCTGAGGGACACACAGGGGGAAAAAAGCACCTCCTCTGCCTGCTCCAGGTGAGCTGAACCTCGGGGGCGAAGTGGAAATTTTGGATGTTTCCATCAAAGTGAGACTTCTTGCCTGACCTTCTCCAGACCTTCCCGGCTTCCCGGCCAGATCCCAGCAGGGCAGCACGACGGGGTCCATGATGTGCTCCCACCTCTTGGCAGATAATCACACTCAAAGCTGCATCTTTTCAATTTTAAGACCCCACTGAAAACCTTCTTATTTGCAAGATGTGAATCCCAATGGTGATTTTCTAAGGAAGGCGAATTAACCTTTTCCACCCACTGTGCTTGCCCAGAGCCAACTCATCACCAGTTTTCCTCACTCTACCTTTCAGTACTGATGTGTCAACGTGGGGAAAGCTTGGAGTATTTCAGTACTTCTGGGATCATTTTGGTAAAATCTGGTGATATTGAAGGCAATGGGGAAGCAATAATGTCCCTGTCATAATAAATTATTTTATATCCCAGTCCTCAGTGTGAGCCACCAACCACTCAGAACCAAGTGTGAATAAACAGGAGCCTCCAGTATGACCCTGTGTAGATTTACTGAATCGTTACTACATGTAAGTATCTACAAGCAGGAGCACCAACTCTCCAACACCAGCTGATGAATTCAAACATGAACTGAAGTTTTAAAAACACTGAAGCCTGGGCAGTGTTTTTAACAAGATGGATTGGCAGTTTTAATAATTCCCAGATCCCAAACACATATGAAAAGAGCCCTTGATGAGAAAGGTCTGATTACAAATAACCTGCAGAGAGATGAAAGTTCGTTTTTAATATCTGTTTTTTTAAGTCTGCTTTAGACTTTCAAGAGGCTTCAAAAGAAGGCAAAGACTAGAAAACAGTTTGATTTAATACTGTTAGATGTGTGAAATAAAATGCTGGACAATAAGAGATGTAAAACAAGCAACAAGTGCAAGTGACTTAAATCAAATTAAAGAGCTAATTGAAAATAATGGAATTAAAACCTTTTTTGGTTGTTTTTATTCATCTGGTTTTCAGCACTGTTTGCAACAGCACTTTTTTTTTTTATCTTCTTTACTTTGAAGAACAAACTTTCTCTGCCATGAAAGACAATGATTTTAATCAGGATCTGAAATGTCATTCCATGGGCTGGAGATGGTAAATGCCAGGCAGGAAGAGAAGCACCATCGACACAAACCAGCAGGGCAACCCCAGAGCTGTGTGGCCTTTGTCTGTGGAGCTTTCTGATACAACACCACGATACTGAGGTGCTTTAGCTCCCTTTATACTGATCCTCAGCAACACATCTTTGCTTTCATTCTCTATATAAAGGAGTTCTCTTGTTCTCTGCTGTGGCACACTCACAGCTCCCACTGAGCCAGTCTCTGACTCTAGGGAGTAGCCACGAGGTATCCACTGGTATCATGTTGTTCTGAGGACAGTTTTTGTCTAGATCACCCAACACAGAGCCAGCTTTTTGTTTTGTTTCATTTTTTAAATGGACTTCAGGGCGTGTTTAAGCAACTGAAGAGAAATGGGCTTGGCATTGGATTGCTTGGGTGGGTTTTTTTACCTGATGTCAAAGGAGTGACTCCTCTGCAGTGGGATTGGTGTGACTGCAGACCTGCCTGTGCTCCAGGGTGTTCCTGGTGTGTGGGAGACCAGGTGTCCCAGCAGAAACATGAGTGTTCCTATGGCTCTTCACTGTCCCACTTCTGTCCCCCTGCCCAGTGCCATTGCAGTGCCAGATCTTCTGGCTCTCCTCTGTCCGTTCCCAAGCCTTGTCCTCGTCCTCCAGCTGGTTTTGAGCTCCAGGGCAGGGATGGCTCAGCATTTGCCCACAGGGTTTGTGAATGCCAGAAGCCTTCAGTGCTCAGAAAAATCCTGTTGAGTAGAATTGATGATTTAAAGGGTCTTGGCCAAATGAAAGGATAATTCTCTGACTGCAAAGTGCACCTGCAGGGGGATGTTACCTACAGACCTTGGATGAGGCTTGGCTTTGCAGAGCAAAATTCAACCTGAGCCCACCAACCTGTTAAAAGTATTTTGTACAGAAAATTCCAGCATAAATCCCTGTCATCAGTGGTCAAAAAGTTCCCTCCTTTTTTTTTTGATTGGAAGCTCACAGAAATAACTTCCCTATGGGCTTCAAAGATGGGCAGCATGGCGGGTTCAGCTGCTTTAGAGGTTATTTTTGCTTTATTCCATCCTGCACACAAGCAAACCAGGTGGGGAGCAACCTGGTCTAGTGGAAGGTGTCCCTGCTCATGGCATCATGAGATGATATTTAAGGTCCCTTCCAATCCAAACCACTGCAGGATTCTGTGATTAACTGTGCTGCCTTTCTCATGGGCAGCTTAATTTTAAGTCTTCCAGGAGAACAAGGGAAAAAACCAACTGAGACAACATGAGGACAATTCCCCTGCTTGTGGGAATGGTGTTTTTAAATGGAATTATTCCCCCTATGTGCTGCTATGCTGCCTCCTCATTAGAGGGAGAGGAGAAGTGGGTGTGCTCAGTCCTGAGCTCTCATGGTATGAGTGAAGAAATCACTCCTGGTGCTAAAATCCAAACTGACACTGCCCCTCAAGTTTGGTGAAATATCCAATCAGTCTCAGTGAGCTTTTGAGGGAAAAGGAATAAATAAAATAACACACACACACACACACACACACACACACAAAAAAAAAAAAAAGGGGGGGAAAAAAGAAGAGAGAAAACCCACCAACCCCAGTGTGTTCCCATAATGAAGGGTCTAAAAATGCCCCACTCATTGATGCAAAATTACAGTTATTGTTTATCCTCCTTCTACTTCACACAGCTTTATACAATACACACCACGAAAATACAAGCAAACAACCGACACATTAGTTAAGAGACCTTCCATTTTTCTTTGGCAGTTCACGATAATGGAATTTAATTGTGGAAAAAGCTGAATAATTTTAGCTGAATGTCATTTGGTTCATTCAAACTGGGAATCAGGGACATTTTTAACAAAGGTTTTCAAACTTCTTTTGAAATCAGGAAGCTGCTGTGCACAGATAAGGGGAGAGGTTTGAGGATTCTCTATCAGAAATTTCAAGGTTTTTTCCATCTGCTTTTTCACATTAACTGGTAATTATCCAGAAAGGCACATAATAGTGCAGAAATGACAGAAGCTGACAAAGGTTTTCCTAAGATATGTAAATTGTCAGTGATAGGCAAGGTGCAACAGAAAGCCTTTCTACAGCACAATTATTTATGCCAGTTCCATTTGCTTTTAGGTAGCACTGATGGTTCTCCGGCACCGCCGCCTTTATCACAGGCCCTGCACATTCCTCACCACCAGCACGCAGGGAAGTGGCAAAATCCGGCCTTGGAGCTTGGTGGTCTCCTCCAACGCCTCTATTTTCCATTAAATGCACACACGGGGGCCTGTGGAGACATTTCTGAGGAGCCTCGTGTTTGTTATAACCTCCCCCTGCTTAAGTAAATAGGTGGGATCCTTCCCACTGGAACAGCTTCCATGTATTAGTTCTGGGTGGTTTAGGAGTCCACCTTCCCCACAGCAGTGCTATTTGAGGGAGGAGGTGTTAAAACACTCTGAGGTTCATTAGCCCTCTCTGCTAATTGCCTAATTTCAGCAAAGAGGTGAACCCGCTGAAGATGTTCAGACAAATTCCCTTCCCCCAGCTCTCACTGCCCAGTGTGTCTCTTCCTGGGGGTGGGAGTGGTGGGTGCTGGGACAATCACTCCATCTGCTTTTAAAAACTCAGTCTGGGAACACAGAGCCATGGCATAGTTTGAGTTGGAAGGGACTTTTTAAAGGTCATCTTGTCCAACTCCCCTGCAATGAGCAGGGATGGCCAAATTGGGGTATTCTTACTTTACATTCCTTGAGGGAGAGAAGACCCTCTCTCCCTAAATTCCCCAGGCAAGTTTAGGAATTATTACCCATAGGAGTGCATGACATGTCCCTGCAGGTCACCAGGGTGGGCTCCAAGTCTTGAACAGGGTTTTACACAGATATTTTCAGTCTCTGCTGTACAGGCAGACAGATTGAGGTTGATAAATGCCTCCCTTCCATAGGAGAGGTCGGGTTTGCCTTCTGAGTCCTTCTGGGAAGTTAATTCATGTTTAAGTAAAGAGAGAGGGGCTGTGCAAGGGAGGAATTCCTGCCTGACCTCCCCCCCCCCAGTTCAGCTCATACAGGAATCACAGGTTTTAATTAACCTTTTCTGAGAATAGGACTTCATATGTAACTACATATGTAATGAGAGGTTGCAAGATCTTTAATGGATGGAAGGACTTTACCTATCAGTCCTTGATGGAGTGGCACCAGAGGTATTATGGTGGGATAATTACTTTCTATCCCCACGTGAGTGATGTTAAGTTGTCCTGATGGGAGGTGTTTCCATGTGTATGTGTGGGGGGGGTGGCATTAATTTCCTTTATGGTAATATTAACTTAATGGGTGCTGAGAGAAAGTAAACAAGATGCAACACAGCAGAGTTATATAGGAAAAAAAACAAGATTGCATTTGAAAGTCAATGGGCTTTGCTATTTTCTGTAAGGACCTTGTCTTCTATCTGGAGCTTTGTTTTCCCAAATCAGGGAGGTCAAACCCCTGTGAAAGGCTTTGGGGTGGATGGAGGGGAAGGATTTGCCCCACCAGATCCCTTGAGGCTGCAGTTGCTGCCTGAGGAGGGTCTGTCCCTGCAGGAACCAGCCCGGGGCGGGTCACTTGTTTTCTTGATTTTATTTTGATTCATTTTTTTAAGATAGCTTTTCTTTTGGGTGCTTTTACACCATAAAGAATCAACGAAGACTTTCAAGAACTGCTTTACTTGGTCAGAGTTTAACCTCATCAGGAGGTGAAGCTCGGGGGCTTTGGATGGAACATCCCAACAGCTGATTTATGGAATCTTCAGCCCAAAAATGGCCCCTGTGCTTGTGTCCCTTTTGTCCCCATTCCTGTTAACTCCCAGGACTCCTTCCTTTCTCTGAGCAGCCCCTGGTAAGTGCTGGAGGGACAAAACCAGCAGCTCCAGCTGCTGACACTGGACTGTAGCTCCACTGACACTGGAAAAGCCAAAACATGAATGGAATACATTTGTTTTTTTAAACAGAAGCTGATATATTATTAATTGCAAGAGGAGACCCCAACTAAGCCCCGGGGGGGACTCCAGGACAAGCTGAGATGGGGGACCAGAGCCCAAGCCCAGCTGGAAATGCATTTTGGGAACATGCAGGTTAAATTAGGTGCCTGGGCCACCAAAGTCATGCTGGTATTTATACAGAGTATTCAGAACATTAAAAAATTGCCTGAGTGTTAATTATGTCCTTAAACTTTCTGGATTTGCTTTGGGTTTACTTTTTTAGGTTTTTTTTTTCCTAAATAAAGTTAAAATTAAATCAAAGCTTACCAGGCCTGTGAAGATGGTCCTAAGTGGTGTGTGCACAGCAGAGCTGAGGACTTTGGAACTGTCATGCATAGGCACTGTTAGAGCTGGCAAAAGGACTTTGGAAAGGCACTTAAGGACAGAAACCCTGAGGATGCTCAATAAATAATCCCAGGAATGACGCTGTGAATGTGACTTTGCCATTGTTACACATTTCTGCTCCTCCTTGTAGTGATATTTTGGCCACTGTGGCACTAGCGGGGACACTCCTGAGCAGAGAAGGTGCTGCCAGCCCCCAACCCTGTGTCCTGCCCTGAAAACAAGTCCTGAAAGAAATTTCTCAGCCTCAAACTACCAGAAAAAGCCTGAAAATAAACCATAGAGGAGCATCTGCCTGAGTTTGCTGCCAGTCCAGAGCCTGGTCCCCCCTCCATGAGCCTCCCATGAACGGGGAAAAACATCACAACTCCTGTGAGCAGTTGTACTTCCCCAGCAGAGCTTAAATTTTGGCCATTAAATCATTCCGGGAAGATACTCACCACCCGTCTCCAGCCAGAGAATTATTTACTAAAGCTATTCAGCAAATAATTGGGAATAATGAATCCATCAAAGGAAACTGTGCAGTGAAAAAAAGAGGTGAAATGCACTGGAGGAATTATTCACTTCAACTGATTCACTCAGCCCTGTGAGCAAAGAGTTGAAACAATGGAAGGAGAGAAGGAAAGAGAAAATAGTGATGATGCTTTAAAATGTGATGTTTTGATTGTCCAAAACCTTCCAGCTTCTGTGATGCCAGAGCTCCCCAGTGTCACACCCAGTGTTTTGGGGGCAAAGGGGTGGAAATCAGAGCAGGGAAACGTGAGAATCTAAAAACACAGAAATTACCAAAAAGAATCATCTTGGTTATCTGTTATTGTTGTTTTGGGTTTTGTTTTTCTGTAGCCTCTTGTTAGACTTTGAAAGAAGAAAAGGGGAAAAAAAAATTAAACGTATTTCAAAGTAATTGAACTGTGTTCACATTAACTTACACTAAAATTATTTTTAATTAAATGAACTTCCCCTGTTTGTAGCTGGAAGGTACTTGTGTGAGATAAAAAACTCCATTCTAATAACGCTGAGACTCACCACCACTTAATTAGCATCACAACTCAAGGCAGGAGGATGAGCAGGGAGGTGGATCTGTGCTGCTGGGTGGGATTTTGGGGAGGGAAGGTCCCTCCTCCAGCTGCCCCATCCCAGAGCCCACCCGGCGCCTCCAGGGACACCGGGAAGGGAAATCACACCTCGTATTTGACACAGTTTGTGGCAAAAGCAATTATAATTAACATTATATTAAATATTAAGTCAAGATCATAAAATGTTGATTGGTACTGATTAGCTGTGTAATCCATAATTAGAAATCACTGCACCCTTCAGCAGGTACTGTAGTGCCTCACTCATGATTTCACTGCTAAATTAAGCCAGTGATTCAGCTTTTGCCCTGAGTTTTACTTTTGCATTTAATTTAGGGCAGAAGCACATTCAGGCAAAGAAAGGCACAAGATCTGTTCCTGCTGAGGCTGTTCCCAAACTCTCCATCCTGAGGGCTCCCCATCCTTTATACACCCACGGGAAGGCAGTGGCCAAATTACCCTCGACCATCCCCAGCCCTGCTTTGGTTGTGTCTAAAAGACAAAGGAAGAAGCACTGGAACAAACTGCCTGGGGAAGTGGTGGAGTCAGCATTCCTGGAGGGGTTTAAAGGATGTGTAGAGGAACAGACTGTGCCTGGGGAAGTGGTGGAGTCCCCATCCCTGGAGGGATTTAACAGCTGTGTGGATGTGGCACGTGGGGACATGGGTTAGTGGTGGCCTTCCAGTGCTGGGGGGTGGTTGTCCTCGATCTCAGAAGGTTTTTCCAACCTTTACGATTCCACGACTACATGATCCCATGAAAAATTCCTTGTCTATTTGCTCACAAAAGCTTGAGGTGAGTCTATCTGTGCCCTCCTGGTTGTGCCCAAGCCAAGCAGACAAACCACCATTAGGCAGCTCCAAGATAAGGATTTATTTCCAGCACAAACTAGGACACCTCAGCAAGGAGGGATCAGGAGAAGATTCTTTATTCTGAATTGATTTTAGAAGACCAAACCTACCTGTATATTGTTCATTAATGGGGTGGAAACACCGACCCTTTGGTCAAACAGCTCCAAGAGGTCGGTGGCTCTGGGCTGGAGAGCTGCTTCAGGAGGGGGGATTATTTAGGATGACTATATATTGAATATGTGAATTTATTAAGGTTTGCTGCAGCAGCCCTGCTTTCCCCTAATTTTATGGGTCCATTTATCATGGATATCCATTTGTAATGGATAAGGTCATCATTGCACACTGGGAGACGCTCAAGTTTTGTTAAAGTAAAGAACGAAATCCCCTCACCACCAGGTTTTATGTCTTTGCTGCTAATCTCGGTCACTGAGACCCAGCTGTGATTTTCCACAGTATATCTGGATAAAAATAATAAAGTCTGGGGGATGAAATTCCAAGCCTGTGGCAGCCTGGTTGTACCTCCTGGAACTCCAGCAGCCTCCTTGCAGCACTGCAGAGGAGCTGGTCCAGAGGGACCTTCAGAGGCTGTGCTGGGCACCCGCTGGCAAACCCTGGGCTAGAGACAGAAAACACAGGCAGAATTTCTTCTTTTCCAAAGGCACTTTGGAGTCCTAGGGAAGAAATCTTTTCATCCCTGCTGCAACTGGAGCAGGCTGTGTTATCTTTTGCTCTGATTACCATTGCCTGGGAGAGGGGATGAGGTGCTGGGCAGAGCCCGACGATCCCAATCAATTAAATCAATGAGGCCGTGACGCTCCGCAGATTCTCCCTAACCAAGGGTTTGGCCTAAAAGGCAGCACACACAGCGTTGGGAGGGCACATGGAATCACAGATAACGTGGCTGCTGGGCAGGCTGAGGAAAACAGGGAAGCTGTGCTGAGAGGATCCACATTTCCCTGCGATGGGCACCGTGGGATGCGGCCCTGGAGCGGGTCAGGGAATCACTGCACCCTGTAATGCTCACACACTTTTAATTATAATTATATTAAAGGCTATATTTTTATGGAAATGATGGGTTTAAGATTGCATAGCTCATCTTCTTTTAAGAGCTACTTTTGGCTGTTCCAGGGAAACCACTATGTTCTCCCCTACTGCCCTACCTGAGCTCCTTGAGCAGAGATCTTTACCTGTCCCACTACAAAGCATCTAAACCCCTCTCACTTCCTTCCCCTGGGCATCCAACAACCTGAAAACACAAGAAAGCACCAGAAAAATGCTCCCAAACCTTGTGTGTTCTTTGCTGTTGATAGTCGAGGGACTACCTCTGAGCAAGAGGCTAAATAAATACATTTAAAAATTTAAGCAGATTCCCATGCCATGACCAGTAAAAACAAGGTATTTCTACTCTTTCAGCACATTGATTTGAAAAACAAATAGTAAAAAAATAAAAGCAGAATGTCCTCCCTGTATCTCACCCTTCCCTGGGCAGCAGGGAGTTGTTTCTCTGGGCAAAAGGCATAAAACTGCATTTGCATCAGCCCTCATCTCATGCCTGTGATGTACAGCAAATCCCTCCATCCAGCAGCCAGCCTTTGGCTCCTGGAATACTAAAAATGTCGATTTTTTTTTTTTTTTTTTCCTGCAGAGCCAATGCATCAACTCAGAGAAGGGGCAGCAGAAGGAAAGCCTGGAGCCACTGCCCACCCTGCAACTGGAACAGGGTTTGAGCAGCAGAGATGCAAGAGAAAGAAAAAAACACCTCTCTCAGATGGCTGCAAAGAGAAGGCCTCTGCAGTCACTTCTCAAACACTGAAGATATTCTCATTTAAAAATATCCACTTAAAGGCAGGTTTAATCTCCAAATGGCATTTTCCACTTTAAAAAAAAAATAAATCACATACACACAAAAAAAAAACCCTTCAAAAAAACCCGTCTCCAGTTATTTCGCCTTCATTTTTTTTCCCCCCAATTAAATTAATTTAAAATGAGTGGAAAATGCTTTATGCCCTAAGAGCCTGAAACCTCTGGTGTCAGCTGAATCTGGCACTTCTGCTCTCAGCTCCAGCCCTCGCTGCAGGCACCTCTGCTTTGAAGCCTTTGAAGTGTTTGTGGCACAGGAAGAGTCTCTCCTCAGAGAACACCACTCATTTTATATATATTTAATGTGCAAAGTGTGTGTGAGTGTGTTTGTGTTCCTACAACGTGGACTTTCACCAGATGGGAAAATGGAGAAGAAATCTTGACTTGCAGAACGAAATTCAAGTAAAAATCACTGTCTTGTTGAGAGATCTTTGAGATCTTCCAGCCTTCATCCATGAGGTTATTTCAGCATCCTCCCGAGGATGCAGCTGAAATGATCTGCTGGCCTTCAGAGGGACCAAAACAGTTCTTTTAGTCCCTGTAGGACCTGCTCTCACCTCTCCCAGCATCAGGATTCCCTTTTAAAGGAATTTCCTTAGAAAAATGCCATCAAAGAACACCATGGAAATGCCACCATGGAAACACCAGGAGCAAAGTAGCTGAGGGTGCCTGTTCCAGCTGGGAGCTGCAGGGCAGCTGGAATAACCCCCCTGAGTTTATTTTGGGGATGTGATGCAAGAGAAATGCAATAAATTTGATTAATGGTTGGATTTGGGGGTTAATTATTTGACTCACGACGTAAGGACCTCGCTTGTGGAAACGAGGTGTGATGTGGGAGGCAGCACCTGAGGTGGGCTGATGCAAAGTCTCCACCTCAACACCCAGCAGGACCAATTTTGAGGGTGATTTGTCTAAATTGTTTCATTTCCCTTCTTTTTCTGGCAGGGAAATATTTAGAATCGATGCCCCTATTTCAGAACGTATTTATTCACCATGCAGCCTGTAACCAGTGAAGTTTATTCAGTAATAAAATCTTAAATCAGCCAGTTCAGCCAATGTTCTTTGAGCCCTGAATGCTTTGGTGAACATCTTCTCCCCCTGACTGGTTTTTAAATAGAAGAAAACCCCAAAAGTTTCTTACAACATCTCAAATGGAAAAACAGTCATATTCTGTGACTCTGCAAAACTGTTTCTGAGGACATGTGATATGTTTTGCCAGGGAAATGTCCCTGTCCCTGTTCTAGGGGTGGCTCTTTCTGCTCAGCATTTGTTGCTTCTTTTAGTGTAAACACAGGGAAATACTGGATAATGGATAGGGAAAATAAATAGACAGGGAATATAGAATTAACCCTGTGTTTTTCACATGCTTGCCCTTCATGCCACTTTAATTTTTCTGGCTTTTCTGAAACCATCCTTGAGTCAGCCAAGGCCAGGTGAGACTTTTTCCTTCTCTGCTGATCCTGAACCTTATAAAGCTTCAATTTACTCTTCCATAACCAAATGTTTAGTACCTACCAGGTGGGTTAATTAAAGTGCATTTTTTACAGCTCTGATAATAATCACTGCTACAGCACCACAGCAGTGGCTGTAGACTGTTTTTCATTTGATATTTCTTTTTAACAGTGGTCACACTGTTTAACCCACTGGTTCTTTCAGGTTGAGCCAAAGGTTCTGATCCTACCTGGAAATATCAAGTTCCGAGAGATGAGAGTATCACATGCAGTCATGACAATTCCCAAACTAAATGCAGCAGAGAATTTTGGATATAACTAAAGAATAGATGATTTTTAATTTATTTTTTTTTTAAGAGGAGGAGAAAATCTTAGTAGGAAAAAAAAAAATATGAGAAGAAAGAGAGAAGATCAGTGAATGTCCAGCATTGATTTAGGAACAGGTTCTGCCAAGCAGGGGAAAAAGGAGCCCTCTCCAGCCCATTTAGTGTATGGTTATTAGTATTGATATAGTATTTCCCTTGGCTCCCAAGAGAAAAATTGGGGAATGAATTAGGAAAAAAATAATACATTTCTGTGAATAATTTTTTTCCAATTCAGACGGGGTTTTTTTTTAGGAAACGGGAGGGGAAAAAAAGAAAATCTGCTTCTCAAATGTCAAGGACTTGAAAGACTAAAAATACATCACCGGAATAAATAAATTAACCCAGCCGACAGGACTGATGCTCTGCAGGCATCAGGGATTAAATAAATTCACTAAATTCAAAGTGGTATTGCAGATAAGAGCTTTTTGTGCTGCAGCATGTACAGCTTATTGATTGTAGGATTGAGGTGCTGTGCACTCTTGTAAAAGGGGCTGGGGCTGATAGGGCTTAATCCTGCCCTAATGCAGAGCCCGGTGCTCAGAGCGTGGGGCCAGCCCGGATTTCCTCATTTAGTTTAATTTGGTTTGGGTCTTGGTTTGCTGCACCCCACCTGTGCCTCTCCCTGGGCAGTGCCTGAGGGACAAGAGGCACTGCAGAAGGTGCTGACTTAGCAGGATGAGGGCTGGGGCAGGAATGCTCCTGGGAATCTGCCTGGGTTGTCTTCCAGAGGGATGTGAAGCCTCGGCACCTCTCGTGTTGCATAGGGGGGCTGCAACCCCGAGCTCAGGGGATGGAGGGACCTTTTGGGGGGAGATCCTTGTTCTGCAGCCCCACCTTTTGTTACAGGAGCCCACCAAGGCAGCAGGAGTGTGTGTGACCAAGGTGAAAACACTGTTCCTGTCCAGAGAAGACGGATTTTTCCGGACAAAAAGAAAAAGTGGAAAGGTTTAAGTGCTGCTGGGTCAAAGCAATCCCAGAGGGGATTATACACATGTCTGGAACGAAGGTTGGTAAATTCCTGTCAACCTATTTTCCATGGCAGAGGGGGTTTTCACCCTCCTGGTCAGATCTGAACTGCCAAATTCACTCCACACTAATACAGAAGGACATTTCTTTCCTCCTTTGGAAGCTCACCTGCCTCTGGTTCTTAGCTCAGGTCTGTGCAGGTTTCTCTGAAGAGCCAGCAGAGCTCTCCAAACACAGAATTTTATAATTTACCAAGAAAGGGAAAACCCTCCAGGCCTCTGGGAGTGTGAGAAAGCAGCTGGGCATGGCAGTGATGCTCTCATGGAGTGCTGGTCTCCTGGTCCATGTCTCCTTGAGTCAGGTAGTCCCAGGTATCAGAACCTTCCCAGCCTCAGGGAGTCCTTGGGTGTCAATTTTCTGGTAAAAAAGATGATCTGACCAACAGGAAAAACTTTTATTATCAATTGCTGTCTACCAGGTATGAGGGAATATCTCCCTGCTATGAAAGAAGGAGCTACAGGGACTTGACTTTTGGGTAACCTCCTCAAATCCCTGTATCTCTCCCTCAGGTTTGGCAAATCTCCCAGTATCCAACTTCACCAAAATCCAGCCTCTTAATCTCAAGACACATCATCTCTCCTACGTAACTCTGCCTCCTGAGCACGATCACAGGGCCTGCATTTCAACACCCAAGATTCATTAATATTTCCTGCAGAGTGTTCAGTAAGTAGCAAATAAAGCAGGAAGTGTCCCAGATGTTGGAAAGAAAAAATGGAATTATTCATTGCTTACTAACATCAAATGCTAATCTGAGAAAAGCATCCTTGAAGAAATCCTTGACTAAAATTCATCAGAGTGATGTGAAATCACTGTTTTAATTATGCATCTTTGAATGTATTTATTAGTCCCGGTTCTGATCTGACTTACAGATGTTTAACAGTGATAAGGGTCTGCTGCATCTTCGGAATTACTCGTGATTTATAATGACAAAACTTGGATCAGAATTAGGTCCTTGTCACTACTCTATAATATCCTTTCATCAAACTTCCTCACATGCAACAGATGAAAGCAAAAACGTGGTTTCTGCAATTTCAGGCCTCACCACTGAGCTCGTTAGGCTGGGGTTTGAAATTTCTCCTCCAGAAATGATGATTCTTGCACAAAATGTTGTCCGCTTGAGCTCTGCTCATCACGGGAAACTTGGGAGCAAAGGGGACTCTTTATTCCACCAAAAAGGTGTGTTTGGTTAACCTTGTGCTGGCTGTAAATGTGGAGTTATAATAGAGGAGTCAATTCTTCAGTTATGCAGCTCTATAATATCATTCTCTCTTATTGTTGTGACTATTAGATGTATATCTATATCTAACACTGGGAGATTTGCCAAACCTATGGGAAATAGGGGAATTTGATGGGGTTACCCAAAACCTCAATACCAGATGACTATTGGAGAGACTGTGCTCAATACCAAAGATGTTTAAAACAAAACACCCTCTGTTCAAGACTGATTCGAAGCCACCTGTGTTGCCAAAGAATGATGGAGTTTTAAACTACTGCTTGTTCTAGAGCTGATCCAGAAAGAGCAGGTCTCCAGGGATGGTTTACTCCCTAAGGCGTGACTGCATGATTCAGCTCAATGTATTCCATAAATGCCTTGATGACACTAAACTAAATTTTTTAAAGAACAGATGGAGAAAGTTAATAAATATTTCATTCTATAATATAAAACTCACTTCTATATTCACAACTTCAGGGATGCTCAGCTTCACAGATACCAATAAGTCTGATGGATTTCTTGCTGCATTCTCATTCTTCTGCCCTGGTGTCTCTTATGGGATCATCATTCCTGCATGCTTGGTTTGTTTTATGGGATCAAGGAAAGGCAAGTGACTGTAAATCTTGACCTCCTCTGCTCCTGGGTTATATACTTTTATTCTTTGTGACCATAAGTGTTCGTCTCCACACTGAATAGATAATTAAATGACAAAAATTATTCAAAGGGAATTTATAGTGAGAAATTATCCCTTGAAGAACTGATAGGGCACAGGCATAACCCAAGGAGATACCAGGAAAAAACCCAGTTTAGAATGGCCAAATAAAACACTGAAAT
This sequence comes from Corapipo altera, assembly GCF_003945725.1. NCBI lineage: Eukaryota > Metazoa > Chordata > Aves > Passeriformes > Pipridae > Corapipo > Corapipo altera. The sequence goes on along the minus strand of NW_020884891.1, from coordinate 317,783 downwards.
ATCTGTGTATTTATAAACGTCATGAAAAATCCATTTCCTGGGAAAAACCACTATTTTTACCTGCCTATCCCAATTCTGTTCAAATAAAATTTCTATGAAGGGAAAACAGTGTGAATATTGCTTAAGAACTGGAGACCAAGCCAGTTATTCATATGAAAGAACTAATCTTTCCATGTGGGAATTACAATTTCTCACTCTATGTATGCCATGAATCTTGTAAAAGAATAATTAGAACTTGCTCCAAAAGGAAAGAAACGCCAGACTTGAATAATATTTTAGGAAGAGCATTAACAAACAGTTTTATACTGCCAACAATCTTCTAGAAGAGATTTACATTCCATTATTAATTAACTGTACTGAGTCAATAGCATGACATAAAGCTCAGGAGATGTATGTTTAGCACAAACTCTGACATTCAGGAGAACTGCACACATTTGGAGGAAGTTTGATTTAAAATTTATGCAAACGAGCTCAGCAAGCAAAGACCCCACAAACTACTTCAAAGCATCCCCATCCAGCCCGAAAAACATGACAAGATCAAATCTTTGTCATCTCTCAAGTGTCTTTCCAAAGCTCCGCATATTCAGTGTAAATTATATTCCCCCCCCCCCCAGTACCTGGATGGTTTGGTGTAGAATTAGGGATGCTTTGCTCTTCTGACACTGCCACGTCAGACAAGGGACACGTGAGTGATTGGAAGAATTTAAATATATCTAAATGATATGGAAATTGTCCTTGTGGAGCTGACTCCTGTGCAGAGTCCGTAGAATACAAAGTCCCACGCTGAGCTGGCTCACAGGGTCGACCACAACCAAGCAAAGAAAAAATACCAGGGCTATTGTCCCCTTCCCCTTTCCCCCCAGCTCTGACCATCCTTCTGGTTTAGGGTTAAGAAACCTCATAAAACTGTGTCCAGGGAAAATATTAAATTCAGAGTAACGACAAAAACTATTCCAAGGGAATTTATAGTGACAAATTATCACTTGAAGAAGTGATGGGGCACAGATAACCCAAGGAGATACCATGATATCATGCTATTGTTTCCACCTCCTTTTCCCTCAGCTCTGGCCATCTTTCTGGTTTTGGGTTGAGAAACCTCACAAAACTGTCTGCAGGAAAACATTAAATCCAGAGTAACGACAAACATTATTCAAAGGGATTTTATAGTGAGAAATTATAAGAACTGATGGGGCACAGGCATAAACCATGGTTTCATTGTCCCCCCTCCTTTTCCCTCGACCCTGACCATCTTTCAGTTTTTGGGATGTGGATCCCCACAACACTGTGTCCAGGGAAAATATTAAATGTGGAGTAACACATTGCTGTAAAGAAATACTAATTAATTCAGGTTAAGTTTCATGCCACAGAAATTGGTTTATTCCCTTATTGAAAGTTAGGTTAGGTCCAGGTAAATTTGTATCTTCAGAATCAGGGCTTTTAAGGAAAAAAAAAAGTTTCTCGTGTTTCCCGACATCCCATTAAAAAGGTTGTCCTTTGACGTCAATTAGAGCCAGCTAAGGAAAAAAAATCATCCTTAATTGCTTTTCAGAAACAGACATTAGAATGTCCCCCTTGCAGCCAGATTCGATTACCTTTTACAAGAAACAAGGATGCTGGGAATGCCATAAAACTCCGGCTCTGCTGAATATGGATGTGGGGCTCTGCTGACAATCCATGGAGCTGCTTTTCCTTGGGCTGCAGAGAAAGCTCATGCAAGGCCCACAGACACCCCTAAACTTTTCCAAAGTGTAAAAATGCTGAAGCTGGGTTTGCATCTGGCTGGTTTTGGGACAGCTCTGCAACGGAGCGAAGCTGGGAGAGCTGGGGGTGTTCACCTGGAGAGAAGGATCCACAGAGACCTGAGAGCTCCTTCCAGCGCCTAAAGGGGAAGAGCTGGAGAGGGACCTTGGACAAGGGTGTGAAGGAACAGGACAAAGGGGACTGGCTTCCCACTGCCAGAGGGCAGGGTTAGATGGGATATTGGGAAGGAATTCCTGGCTGTGAGGGTGGGGAGGCCCTGGCACAGGTTGCCCAGAGAAGCTGTGGCTGCCCCTGGATCTCTGGAAGTGTCCAGGCCAGGTTGGACGGGGCTTGGAGCAACCTGGGCTAGTGGAAAGTGTCCCTGCCCATGGCAGGGGGTGGAATGAGATGGATTTAAGGTCCCTCCCCACCCAAACCATTCTATGGATGCTCAGTGCTCCAGCCCTGCCTCCACGTAAGAGTGAGTGTGATTTACCCCGACAATTACAGCTACAAAAATGATCTAGTCCTCAAAAACTTATGCCTGTTTCTTTACATCACCAAAGCCTTCTCCAAACTTGTCTTACTCCAGGGACTCCATAATGTCTCTGCCCACCAGGAAGAAGAGGAGTCCAGCCAGCAGGACCAGGGGCACCCCGGCTGCGGCGAACATGAACGACCACCCGTAGTAGACGTGCACGGGGACGTCGTCCAGGCACCTCTCGCTCCTCTCCAGCAGGATGTACTTCTGGAAGTCAGCAGCAAACTCCTTCCACATCACGAAGAGAAACACCAGCAGGAGAAATAAACCTCCTGGAGAGGGAGACAGAGATGAGTTATTGTCTGCACAGGGAATACGGGAGTAAAAGTAAGAAGAGATCTCAACAGATCTCCAGTTATCCCTGCAGGTCCTTCAGCCAAAGCTTACTGTTGCAGCATTGTTACCCATGATGTTTCTCTGCAGGTTCCTGTGGAAGCCAAGCCCTCTTGTCCTGGAGGAGACCACACTGTGACAAGTTCCTGCCCACTGACACCTCATGCTTTAACAATCAGGCTCTGCTACACCTGGACATGGGCACGAGGAGCAATCGTGAACACCACTCGTGTTCTCAGCAGGGACCTGAATTCCTCTCCCAGCAGTGCTTTTTTGCCTTTTGAATTTCTCTGAGATGAATGAGGAGACACCAAGACTCACTTTTTCCTTTTTTGTATCTACCCTTCCAAGCAGTGTTAAATCCAACTTCCAATTTAGAAATGCAAGGATGTGGGAATCAGTCCTGCCGATGGCAACTGAACCTGCCACCCCCAGCAGGTGCAGATGATCCTATTTTGCAAGGAAATAACACATAATAGGGTGGGAAAAGCATGTAGCCCCGAGATACCAATCTTAGATGGGCTACAAAATAACAGAGTAATAAAAAAAAAAAAATAATAAGCAGCTTTTACCAGGAGGCTACAAAGACTTCACATGGGCGAGTGAGACCTCCTGGCCCTCCTGGAGCCAGACAGAGGAAAGCTGAGGCCACACAAAGCCTGAGCAGTGAGTGCAAGGTCAGCATCTCTCCTGGAGGGGTCTGCTCTCCTTGGAGCCTCTCTGGCCTTGCAGGATGCCCATGACCCAAACAGGTCTCCCAGGAGATCTCCCCATCTCGTATTTCCAGCTGCATTCCCGTCGAAGGTCAGCGGGAAGAGCTTGGTCACATCTGAAAAGCACGTGGTGAACAGGCACCTCCTGGACCTGGGACCTTCAGTGCCTTAATAGGAACCTCCTTTCCCCATAATCCAAGTGCTGGAGGTTTAGTTTCCCCCGTATGAAGCAGATGACAAAAACTAGAGTGGCCCAAATACTATTTACTGCATGTAATTAAAAATATATATTAGTTGTAATATATGTTGAATTTAAACTGCACTCAGCAGTGATGGTGTGATGACAGGTCTGAAAGCACTTCAGTAATATCTGATCTTGGTACTTCACAGCCAGAAGCTACTATTTTTAAAAGGTGCTGTATAACATATAGATACATACACACACATATGAAAGAAATACATCACAGCTTATAATATTTTTGTGGTAGAAGTGAACAGCTCAAAATTAATTCAGTTGACAAGTTACCACACAGCTCCGTGGATGTGTTGTGGCTTCTGCAGGATTTAATTTCTCCCCTTGCCATTTTTAAATCAAAGGTAGTTGTAGCGTATTTCATTATTCTCCCTGGCAGCTTATGCACTCCAAAATCCAACTCTTTTGCTAAGGAAAGGAAGGGGGTAAAGCCTGATGTTGATTTATCTGCTTAGTGATTACTGAGTCCTCAGTCAGAGAAAACATGCCAGTGTTTTACTGTGATTCTGTTTATAATGGATATAAACAGCCAAAAATGAGATTTACAGGAAGGTAAGAGGGTTCAAAGTGCTCATTACGAGTTATACAGAAGTTGAAGCTACCCATCCTAAACTGTCACATCCATTACACTGCCTCCCACACCCTAAAAAATGGAATCTTATCAACAAAAAATCAGCGTAACCATATGAATATCCTTTACCTCACCCTACACTGTCATTTCAAGTGGTTTTCCCTGATGTGGAGAAGTCCTTGTGTTCACTGGAGAGGCAGGCGAGGAGTTAAACAGCAGCTGCTGGAACATTTGCATGTTCATTGAGGTTTTGATACCACTTGAAATTAAGTGCACAAATAAATATTTTACACTTACCATGATAGTTGTATGCTTAAAATACCAATTATTCTACTGTAAGAAAACCATCGTGTGTTTAAATAGTCGCATGTCCTTTACAAAATACAATGTATTGATAAGAAGGCAATTAAGTCTTTATTACCGATGTAATTTAAAATTAAATTAATTAGATAGCAACTGAACCTTGAAAAGTGCTCTTTTAAAGATCAATTTCTATTTCATTAACTTATAATACCTATGGTAAGAGACACAAATGAAACCGTAGCCCCAGTGGGAGAGAGAACGTGGCCTGGTAAAGTGCTTTGGAATTCTCCTATTTTTCTTTAAATAACCAGGAATTCTGTGCTGACTTGTCCCAGGACAATTTAGATGGTACAAGTCTCCTTTTTTTGAAGTAATCAGATCAAAACCTTCCAGTTCTTACTGAGGAGGGTGTGAAAAGTCCCACGAGTGGTGGCCCCATCCCCAACCTTGCCAGGAGCTAAGGATTCGGATTGATCCCTCCCCTTGCCCCAGGAGAAGTGCCAGGCCTTGGTAGGGAAGGATTTATTATTAAACAGGTACTGGAGGTGATGGCACAGCCATGGCATCTAAATTAAGAATGTTTTCACACTCTGGGAAAATGACAAGAAACTGTAAAGTAAGCAGCCTTCTTCCCCGGAATAATTACAGCTGAGTGACAAAGAGTCCCTGGGATTTGCACCATGTCCTCAGCGAGAAGAGAAAATCAGAAGGGCAGGTGCAGCCAAAGGACGGTGGGAGCACAGAGAAAGGGCGGCTCAACAAAAATTGCTTAGCTAAAAGTGCCTGTTTGGAGCACTCACAAGTATTCATGAAAGTGCCTAAAATTTGTCACCCTCACAGCCATCAGCAGACTCTTCATAACGACAAAACCAGGAGCTTTCACCTCCAGGTTACCAAAGTGTTTGGCATTTTTGTTTGAAAACGCTGTTTTATTTTGGATTTTTCATCTTTTGAACAGGTCTCACTTTACCACCTCCTTTCTTGGATGCTCTGGAAAGTCATCTTCGTTTCCTGCCAGCTTTTGGTGTGCAGAGACAGATTCCCTCCTGCCTTGAGCAGTAAAATGAAAAACTGAAGAAAACGCAATTTTTCTGCCCTAAAAATGAGACTGGCATCGGCACCCACATCTGTGAGACAGGATGCATGTCAGGTTTGGGGAAGGGGAAGTGAAGACCTCATCAGCCCAAACCATCCTTACAATGCTCTCAGCATCCCTGTGGTTTCTACCACTGGAAAATTACCCAGGTGATCTCTCTCCTTCTCTGCCTCTGTTCATCAGGATGGTACAGGAAAAAATTAACTGTGAAACTCCATCTCGGTGCTGATGAGGTCAATGGCATCTTCTGGGGAGGGGCTAATTGCAAGTAAATTGAAGTGGGGTATTAAATCTGTCTCCTTTGAACGCTGCAGAACAAGGGACCCCGGTGGTCCATCCCCCCCTCCCAGAGCTGCATCTTCCCTGTGGGTAAATTGGAGTCGAGCTTTTCCTTTCTCTCTCTTGATTTCCTTGTGACACCTTTATAGCTGCTAATTGTAGGGACAGGTGAGTGAACTCAATCTTTAACTCTTATTCTGTGGAAGCTACTGAACTTTTGTGCAATCTGCTAATTATGACAATAATGAACTTTGACTCCTTCTCCTCTTTCACCAGTTGCCTCTTAAGGATGTTAATAATGAGGAAATGGAGGGGTGACCTTCAGCTGCCCTTCCAGAAGTGTCAGCCTTTACTGCACGTGGGGAGCCTCAGACTGCCAAAGTGCTGCTGGATTTGGGATAATCTGAGCAAAAAATTCAGCACTTTAACTCACAGGTCTGGGAAATCTGCCTCTTTTTTTCATGCTGTTGGGTCACGTTGAAGAACAGGTTAGTCCCACCACAGGCAGGGATGCCACCCACTAGACCAGGTTGCTGCAAGACCTGACCAACCTGACCTTGGACACTTCCAGGGATAGGGCAGTCACAGCTTCTCTGGGCACCCTGTGCCAGGGCCTCACTTCTAATGTCCAAAAGGAATCAAAACTGAGGAGCACAAGGTAGAGAAAATGAAGAAGTACAAACAAAGTTGTCTCAGCATTTCAAAGAGTTTCCAAAAGCTGCAGCACAGAATTCACCCACCCCTCTCACTGACACTGTGGTGATAATTAATCATGTTGTCATCTGACTTTTGAAACAAGGGGACAATTAGTCACCAGGCAGGATCTGCCACCCCCTCGGAAGTGCCGAAGTTCAGACCGGGATGGCAAATACTGGAAGGGAAGCAGCACACTGGCTATTTACTTGTGTATTCCAGGTTTTGGGAGCAGGCTGGCAGGGAGAGCTGCCCAGCTGGGGCAGTGGACACGCAAATGCAGCAGCAGCAAATGCCAGACGGGCTCTGGCTGCCTTTCCCAAGTCACCCAGCAGAGGAAATCAAGGAACGTGGCTCTGGCCCTTTGAAAGGGCTCCCAGAAACACCTCCCATGGAGCAGTCCATTGGTTACAGTGCTGGCACACAGTCACATTTGTCCCCTTGAAAGTACAAAAAAAAACAAGGCTTCTCAAAGAGGAAACCCAAAGGGTTTATTGAACAGTAACAACCTTCACCCTTTAGCACTGAATTCCCCTGGCACAGAGGGACACATGTGACTCCTCAAGACCATGTGAGGCTGGTTATCCATGAATGCTTGGGAGTGAGTTTTAAATACTTTTAGAGCCTTTTTGGTGGCCAAAGTTACATCATTTTGCAGTGATTAACCATGGCTGTGCTGTCACAACCTCCACCAAAAGGAAGGGGTTCGTGGACAGAATGGAGTTGCCTACGAAGGATTCCCTGAGAGGTCAACGTGGTGCCCCATCTCACCACCCGACTGCCAGCCCACCTTCCCACTCTACAGATTGCCAGCATTTTCACACTTCCTCGAGGAGAGATCATTTCTGCAAGGGAGGTTAATTAACACTGACCCCCAGGCCATGATTAGAAGACAAGAAGCGCTTTCTCCTGCATCATCCCTCCCTCCACATCCCGCTGTCCCAGGGAAAGGGGTGGCTGGGGAGCTGAAGCTGTGGTGAATCTATTGTTCCTGCTGCTTAGCACAATTATGCAGAAGATTTTTAGAAAGGATAACGAGAAAATAGCCACGGAGGGATGGAAGCTGAATCCATCAGGAAGCCAAGGCCAAGCAGGATCCAGAGGCCTGAGTTCAGGATAAGCCCCCCCAAAATAAAAGGAACAGCTGGAACACTAAGGAAACTTTGCTGAAAAACATCTTGCATCCTCCTGCTCTCATTTGGATTGAAAATACAGCAGGAAGTGTCTTCCAGCTGAACTCATTCCCCTAACGACTGTTAATAACAATGATTGCTGTTCACATTGAAGCTGCATTAATACAAACTTCAGTTTTAACAGCAGCATCTTTGTCTAATGCCAAGAGGTTTATGTGAAGCATAATCAGCTCTCTTAAAAAGTGTCACATTCTACGCCCCAGCCCTTTAATCAAGAAGTAGTCAAATAAAGTGCAAAAACAATGAAAAAAAGAAAAAGAAAGAAGATTTTCAGTCTCACTCGACAACCTTTTCTGTGATATCTCTGCCCAACATGCAGAGTGGACACACTCCCTGGGGACATCTGCTGCCTCCCTGGGGCCTGGGTTACGGATGGGAAGAGAAAGTTTTCTGCCCTGGTGCAACCCTTGGATTTTTATCCATTATGGGGTCACAACAGCCCCATGGAAAGCTACAGGTTTGGGGCAGACTGGCTGGAAATCTGCTCGGGGGAAAAGCACCTGGGGGTGCTTGACAGTGGCTGAACACAAGCCCAGGTGGGTGAGAGGCTAAGGGCACCTGGCTTGGATCAGGAACAGTGTCACAGGCCCCGTGCCCATCCCTGTGCTGGCACTGCTGGGGTGCCTCCAGTGCTGGGGGCACTTCTGGGACCCTCAGGACAAGAGAGACAGTGAGGGGCTGGAGCTTGTCCAGGGAAGGGAACGGAGCTGGGGAAGGGGCTGAAGCACCAGGAGCAGCTGAGGGAGCTGGGGGGGCTCAGCCTGGAGAAAAGGAGGCTCAGGGGGGACCTTCTGGCTCTGCAACTCCCTGACAGGAGGGGGGAGCCAGAGGGGGTCGGGCTCTGCTCCCAGGGAACAAGGGACAGGATAAGGGGAAACAACTTCAAGCTGTACCACAGGAGGTTCAGGTTGGACATCAGGAGGAATTTCTTCCTGGAAAGGGCTGTCCAGCCCAGGCACAGCTGCCCAGGGCTGTGCCTTCTAAAGCCCTGGAGGGCTTTGGAAGACAGGTAGATGTGGCATCTGGGGACACAGATCAATGTTGGGACCTTTCTTATTAAATATTTTCATTAATGTTTTCAACCCTCCCCAAATTCGGGCACACTTAGAGCCCAAACTGAGAGCAAAGACACTGCCTCATGGTTGATTTATGCCAGATATGAGGAAGCAGGACTGGGTGGAGGACCTGTAATTAAGCTGTGGTTTTTCAGAGAAAGGCCTGATTTCATTACCAAGTTCTTCACTTGGCACAGCTCAGCTGAGATCCAGCCTGGAGCTGCTTGAGTGGCAAAAGAGCTTTTTTCTGAGTTTGAGTTCCCGGTAGTGAAGCCAGTTATTCCTCTCAAATACAGAAAAGGAAAAAGCCCAAGTGATAATTCAATGGAATCATTTGTAACTGCAGTGGGAGTAATGAATAAATGCCTATTTTTAATTCATTTTCCTGCTGTGCCACCGCTTCATCTTTTCAGGTCTCCTTAAGCCAGCCCTCCCATTTTGGATGGCAGGGTTTGCCTTTCATCCCTCTGTGGGTTTCCAGATGTTAACAACAGAGGCAGGAGCAGCCTAAATGCAAAGCCTGACTTCAGGGAACAGAGTGGGGCTGATGCTGCACAGGCTTAACACAGCTTTACTCAAATAAAAGGCTCTGCCTGTCTGGGTTGCATAGAAGAGTAGAAAAAAAAAAGGCAGTTTTCAAAAATCTCAGCTTTGATAGGATTAAGTTCAGCCTGGAGAAGAGAAGACAGAGGGGAGACCCCATTGCAGTTACAACTTCCTCGGGAGGGGCAGAGGAGGGGCAGGCACTGAGCTCTGCTCTGGGGGGACCAGGGACAGGATCCCAAGGAATGGCTGGAGCTGTGTCAGGGCAGGGTTAGGTTGGATCTCAGGAAAAGGTTCTTCCCCCAGAGGCTGGTTGGGCACTGACCAGGCTCCCCAGGGCAGTGGGCACAGCACCAAGCCTGACAGAGCTCCAGGAGGGTTTGGATGATCCCTCAGGCACAGGGTGTGACTCTTGGGGATGGGCCTGTGCAGGGCCAGGAGTTGGACTTGATGATCCTTGTGGGTCCCTTCCAGCTTGGCATATTCTGGGATTCTGTGAAGGACTATCTTGCTAAAGCCTGACTGAGCACAGAATAATGGAATTCCAGAATGGTTTGGGTTGAAAGAGACCTTAAAGGCCATCTCTTTCCAGGGACACCTTCCACTCATATGACTCAGAGCTCACAGGGGTTTAATTCTAGGGAGGGGGAAGAGGGAAATCATTTACTCCAAGCAGTGCAGCTCCCACCAGAGCCCCCGGCAGCACCTCATCCCCTTCTGCCTCCCCTGCATTCCATCCCCTTACCTGAGAGCAGGAGGAATCCACCTCCCACTTTGTAGGAGCGGGGGCTGACGAAGGGAATTCCACAGACCAGCAGGAGCCCCCCCACCAGCGCGGCAGCCACGGCCAGCAGGATGAACGCCGTCCAGAACCCTCTGTACACTGCACAACAGGAGGGGAGTCAGGTAAAGGACAGCAAAAGAGGCTTTCTTCAGTCCATCCTTGAAGATCTTGGACTTCTTTTCCAACCTTAATGACTCTGTGTTTAACCAACAGCAAAAACAACCACCTGCAACAGTGTCGTGTCAGGCAGAGCTGAGGCTCCTGCTTTGCCTGGAGCTGGTGCAAGTTCAGGGTGAATGTCATGCCCTACATAATGGGATTGGAATGAGTACAAGGGGCTGGGAGGGTTTGCCAGGGAAGCAGGCCACAAAAGGGGGGAGAGGAAAGGCCACTGTGCTTAGCTGGGCCTGGAGGAGGATGGAAAAGCTTGGTAAGAAAGGAAAGAAAACAGCAAAATTTGGAGAGGTGGAATCAGCCCAGAGCTTTGTTCTGCTTTAATTAACGCTTAGGGAAGGTGCCAGGTTCCTGGTTTAAAATAAGGGCAGTGTTTGTTGGCAGGACTGCAGGGAAAATGGGAGCTCCTCATTTCCCCCATTAATGGCCTTCGTGACTGGGCAGAACAGGAGAGGGGAACAGCTGCCTCTTCATCCACTGAGCTTGGGGGTTTTGCTGTGACTTCAGGCAACCAGCCCACCCAGGGCTGAGCAAGCTTGTGTCCATCACACCCCACAAGAAGGGACAGGGTGGGATTTAGTCCACTTATTTCAGCCTCCATGCAGCCAAGTCTTTTCCAGTCACTGCTATAAACCTTAGCCAAAGGTGGTGTCTTCTAGCAGAGACCCCCCCAAGCCCCACTTGCTGCTCCCCTGATTTATCTGATCCCCTCAGATCAGCACATCTCACTCCACCTGTTGTTTTTCAGAAGCTCTGGTCTGAGAGATTTAAGCCGAGCACGAGCAAGTGGGTAATGCTGAAATGATTCACACTTGAAAGAAAAATGATACCGAGGAGATGCGTTTTCCTCATTTGAAACCATTTTGTCAGGAGAGCCACTTAGGCAGAGATAAGTATCTTGAACTCTCCAAAACCACTGAATTCATTTTCATGTTTAACCTCCCATCACCCGTTTCTCTCAGGGAGCCTCAGAGGATGCAGATAAGGCAGAATTATCTCTGGAGCAGGTAATAGCTGGAGGACCCTTCTTCTTGGACAGCCTCCTGGTCTGTCAGCACTTGCAAATGAGGATGGACTGGTTAAAAATGAAAGGAGTGTTAACTGCTCTTTGCAGCCCCCGTGGGCGCTTTGCAGGGATTTGGGGCAGTGGAGGATCCCGGTGCTCCCACTGTCCTAAATGTGGGGGCTGAGACACCCCCCTCATCTCCCCAGGGATCACAGGGGTGGGTGGCAGGCAGAGCTCCCTCCCCAGCACCTCCATAGAATCATTAAGGTTGGAAAAGATCTCTATGAACATCGGGATCTTCCTGGGACCTGTCCCAAGAGAGGCAGCTGGGCAGGGTTCATAGCAGGGGCTGACAGACAAGGGCAGATGCCTCCAGCCCTTTATTTAGGACGGGAAAAAAAGTGTGTTTATCAGCAAGACCATTCAGAAACATCATTCCTGCCTCTCCTAAGCAGGAAAAATCCCACTGCTTAATCCATGTGTTTGCTGCACATCCTGCACCCAGCTCCTCCACCTCCTGCCATCCACAGGTTCCTCGTATCCATTTGACACCGCGGCGTGTTCCCCGGGGCAGGAATTCTGCACAGTGCAGCAAGAGAAACTGGCTGCTCTCCCTCACATTCTCCTACTGACAATGTTGGGGTTTTTTTTCCAATTAATTTCTCATAACAAAAAAAAAATAAATAAATAAAACCTAAAAATAAAAAAGGTACTGCTAAAGGCTAAGGAAAAGGTCAAGATGTTTGTTTGTGCAGAACGTCTGCCCTGCATCCCCGGAGGCAGCGCAGACTGATGCACACTATTTAAAGAAATCAATTCATTTCAAAAAAGATCATTGAATTAATTCTAGCTGCTGCCACCAATTTAGCAAATTAAAATTCCTAACAGCAGCTGATTCATTAAAGAACTCGGAAAATATAGAGAAACATAAATAAAAAGGGAGCTGGTTGAAAGGCAGCTCTCCAACCACGCCGTGTTCAGGGTATTAAACATAAGCCAGTCACTTATGGGGATCTTCTGACAATTTGATCTTTAACTGATTTTCCAGTGTTTGTTTATTTTGTCTTGCAATAAATCAACACCAGAGCTCTCCCAAGAAGCCTGACTCTAGGAATGAGTCAGCAGTGGGATGGGTTTGGGTTTTCTGGATGAAGCCCTTTGTCTCCAGCTCCTCCCACTGAGTGAGGAGGTGGGACAGAGTGGATTTAATCTCCTGTCTGGCTCATGGGAGTAGGTGCTGAGCACACAGTGGGAGGGTGCACAGCTCATGGCCAGGAATGGCAGGTCTGGAGCAGAGAAGATGTGAGAGAACATCTTGATGAGCCCACGGTTTGTGGCAGTTAACTAAGCAAGGCCAGTGTATAAAGGAGTCTTCCAAAAACCCATGCTTGGCCACAGGCATTTACAAGGGACTGACACACATCCCAAATCTCTATCCAATCCCTTGGGAAAGGAGCTGCTGGAGGAGGAGGACAGAAACCCACCTGCAGTTGTGTCATAGGAGGGGTGGGGAAAAGGTCCAAGAGCAATGGGCATGGGGAACAGGTATCCATGCATGCAGAACTTGGGGTGTGCTTGGCTGGCTGAAAAAGAGTAAAAATATTCATTAAATCCCTGTTTGCTTTTGTTTTCTGCAGAATCACCATCACAGCACTCACATGGGCACGTGCTGTCGTGTAAAACCTGCAAAACCCTCACTAAAATCAGAAGGCTGAGGAGGAAAGGAGGAGGGTAAGTCTTGGTTAGATAAATAAAATAAATAAAAATGGTGAGAGAGGGGGGATATCAGAGGATCTGGGTCTGCTACTGGTACATCTTCTCATTTTCATAATCTGAGTCTTAGGTGGGTGTAAATCATGAAAGATGGAACAACTGAAATCAGTGTAAATATTCCTGTTGTTGTTTTCCTCCAGGGAATGTGCCAGAACACTTGGAAGTGGTAAAGGTGTTTGGGTACCAGAACAAGGCTCCTTACAAGATCTCCAGTTGGTGAGAAGGAAAAGCACAATTAGAACAGAAGTGCCCCATCAATATTAATACCACTGAGGCTTATCATGATTAACAGTAATAGAATGAATGTTAAATGAATTAATTAATGGTTGGCCACTTATTTAAATATGTTCCCCAGCTCAAAGGAACACTTTATAATAGGTGGACATTAGTTCATGCTAAATTGACTATGGAATACCTATTGAATTAATTATTACATCCACGAGAGCAGCAAATTAATTTGCCATGATCAATCCTATTATAATAAATACATAAAGAAGCAGCACAAATTTGCCAGTTATCAGAGTGAGTCATTTCACTTCAGGTGACATTACACTACGTATTTTTATACAATGTAATTTGATAGCAAACTCCCTCTCTCCAGCCTGTCCTTTCCTTATCAAAAACTTTGTGTGAAAAAACCTCACATGGTTCAGTTGAATGGTGGCAGTGACTATTCCTGCAAGATTTTACAGGGAACAAGTCAGGGGCTGGGGGAGACAGCAAAGTCATTTGAAATTTTAATCAATGCAGAGTAGATTTATTGTGGGAACCTGCATTATTTGCAGCCCTACGAGGCCACTGTGCTGCTCCACAACCATGTGAGCACCTCTGAGAGGATCGAAGCCCCAGTGGGCAGAGGGTCAAGGTTTCAGTGGTGTTTAAATCCAACACCCTTCACTGCACAAGGGCCACCAGTCAGCAGCAGCTGGGGTCTCAGAACAGGTTTCACCTTCTCCTTTAGTTTTTTTTGGGTTTTTTTTTGAAGAGTAAATGTGCTTTCAGAAAAAAACAATAATTATTTGATATCCCTCTCTGTTTATTCTCACGTGTAATTTGAATGACCTTAAAAAAGCAAAGCAGGCAAGATCTTAAAATAAAGAGCATAAACATGAGTGTTTATGGCCCTCCATGGTCCACCACTGGTCCTGAGCATGCAGACACCACACATGTGCATGTCCAGCCTCCCCTGTGCTGAAATCAGTGGGAGATGGGAATGTTCAGCACCCTTATGGTGGAAAATAGGGTGGAAAACAGAAGACCAGGAAGGGCATGGGCTCAAGTTTAGCAAATTTAGCTGAACACAAACATCAAGAGGTATGTGAGGAAGGGTTGTGGAGGTATGTGAAGCGGGTTATGAAGCCACCACTTCATAAGACTTTGAAAATGATTCATTAAATGGCACAAAAATGTTTCTACATTTCTGTGAACAGCCCTCTGAGAGCAAAATCCAAGTTTAAAAAAGAGCACAGAAAGGACACAGAAAGGGTGAGCCAAGTTTGCTTTCGGGAGGGAGACAATGAGAATGAAAACCATGAAATAAAACCATCTCAGCATCCTCCCTGGGAGCCCTCCTTGTGATTGTTTCCCACTCAAACCATGAGCAAATGCTGTGGGTACGGGGTGGTGGCATCGTACTCACTGTACCAGAAGGTCCAGATGCTCTCTGGGTGGCCCTCACCAAAGAACCAGCACCTCCAGAAGAAGCCCTCATGGTGGAAAGTGAGGATCTCCTTCCTGGTCTCCGTCGGCGTTTCAGCCTGTGGAGGAACGAAAGTCCAGCTGACACAGGGAAGATCAGGGTACAAAGTGTGTATTTTCTTGCTTGGACAGGTGTTGCTTTCATTTTCTGACAGAGTTTTCATTTGTTGTTTCAGTTGGTTTTGGGGAACAAGGAGGCAGCTGCTGTTCTTGACTTTCTGTATCACAGCTCCAAAAGGTTCTGATAACAAATTATCCAAAATCCAGACCTGCACAAACCAGCTTCTTCTTTAATATCCTTAAAGCACTGATGGCCAGAGCTGGATGGGTATGGCAGGGAGCTGAGCATCTGGGTGTGTTCTACTTCTTAAACCCCTTCCTTCAACCCCCAGACCAGACCTGTGAGCACAAGGTTTCAGTCTTTCCAGAAGGGAAGATACTGTAAAGTTTAGCCGAGGATTATTTGTCAAAAAAATTGTTAAAACTACAGCCAAAATCAATTTTATCTTTATTACACACAGTGTGGTAAAGGAAACATGACTGCAACAGAACTATGTTTTGTGGAGGGTGGGGAATGTCCACATGGGAATGGATCCTGTGAACTAGACAAAGGAGATGGGACTCAACAGGGAGGTGCTGGAAGGAACTTATATCATAGAATGGTTTGGCTTGGAAAGGACCTTAAAGACCAATCCCTTCCACGGGCAGGGACACCTTCCACTAGCCCAGGTTGCTCCAAGCCCCGTCCAACCTGGCCTTGGACACTTCCAGGGATGGGGCAACCACAGCTTCTCTGGGCAACCTGTGCCAGGGCCTCACCACCCTCACAGCCAAGAATTCCTTCCCAATATCCCATCTAACCCTGCCCTCTGGCAGTGGGAAGCCACTCCCCTTTGTCCTGTCCCTCCAGACCCTTGTCCAAGATCCCTCTCCAGCTCTCCTGGAGCCCCTTTAGGCCCTGGAAGGGGCTCTAGGGTCTCCCTGGAGACTTTATACTCCCCTCACCGTTTTCATACATTATGACAGATTCCAGAGCTCTGACCTGATTCTCCTTTTCCTTTCAGGATAAAACACTGACTGTGACAAGGGTAACATTCAGTCCTGAACCCTCCTCAGCTGGGTGGCTGCTGACTTGGTGCATCCACAGCAATTCCACTGTTTGCCAGCCACTCAGCCCACCCTTATCTGTGAGGAACAGCATTCGACGGTTTAAGAAAGGACAGAGAAGGTAAAAACACAGCAACAAAAATAGAAATAATAGAAACAGTGTCTGAAATAGAAATAAAATAGCTCAGAGGGAAGAGTAAGAGCAGCTCCTATTTCTGCCTGGTGCCTTTGAAGTGGCTCTGCCTCGGTGACAGGCACGGCAACACTCGGCCAAGAGCGTATCTGAAATGTTTGAGATGCTTATTCACGGCGTGCAGTGAGCCATCTCTGCTCTCTCCACTTTAAAGGACAACAAAAATGGGAAACAATTAACATTGTCACTTCCCAAGTGCTCAAAAACAGCAGCACTTCTCTGTCCACAACTCTGCCATCGCCAGGGCTTTACTGTGCTGCCTGAAATGGTCAAGATCCTCTCCCCGTTTCACTTCTTCAGGCAGTTTTTCCATCATAATGTTTTTTTTCTCAACAGAGAAAGTCATTTGGAACCATGACTCAAGCAAACAGTGCCCCACGTTTGATTGTGGGATTCTGAAATGAAAGGAAAATATTTCTTGCTGGCATCATGATGCTCACCCAGGGTGAGTCACCACACGAGGGAAAAAAAAATCAAACCTAATTGGATTGAACTTTGAAGTAACAAAAAGTCTGCACACAACAAGGATCTTCCTGTCATTTTGTAATTGAAGCCACACATTGATCAGCACAAAAACATTTTGGAGGAGTGGGTGGCTCGAGGAACTGAGCTGGTTGTTATTTCATTGAGGAGTCAGACAACAGCAAGTGCAGCAAAAATCCAGCTTTAGAAAGGATCTGTGAACGAGTGACACCAGTCCTTGGCACTAAAACACCAAACTGTCCTTCAGAAATTACATTTTTCACTAACTAAAATCCTCAGTAAACCTTAATTTGAAAATATACAGGTCTCCTCTTGTTAGATGGGCAGGAACTTGTCAACACTGCTGTGCATTTGATGTTCACTTTTGTTTTCTGTCTCTGCTGCAGTTGTATCACTTCAAATGTAAGTGATTGCCAAGCCCCACACTTCTAAATATGAACTAGTTTTAAATGAAGAAACTACAGAGGGAGAAATCTTTTAATGGCAAATATCAGCAGATATCTTTTGTCTTTAGAAGGAAATGCTGTCAACAACTAAAGCTCTTACATTTTTGCCTTTCATTCCCTAATGTTCATATCTGCCAGATTACAGAGGTGCTGTCTTAATGTTTCCTAGACACACTTTACTTCAGTCAAAATGCTAAATGCCATGGAAAAGCCTGTTTGCATTTTAAAAAATGGAAAGTTCTAGCTCGGGCTGACGTTTCACATTAACAGGTCACTTTGAGCAAAAATATTGTCACGGACTTAAAACTTTTAAATTATTTACAGAAGTTAATTGTTCCAGAGCAAGACAAGATTCCAGAGCTCACCTCCCCGGTGCTCAGAGTGCTGTTCTCATGCTCGAAGACGCCGCAGGTCTCCGTAGCCAGGAGCCAATAATCTGTCCCAAAGGCGACGAGGAAGAGCAAGACGCCAGTGCCGCCGAGGATTCCGGCTGCCAGGGCAGCTATGCCAGCCTTCATGGGGCACCACGAGGGAATGGGGGATCAGAAAAGAAGAAAAACCCTAATTTTTCCTGGGTGGCTGGAAGAGAGGGGCGAGAGGAGTGCTATTTTTGGCCATGGGGTATGATCTCCTGGCTGGTATGAGTTTCAGTGGGTGGTGGAATGGGACTAAGAAAAGCAGATGACCTGGTGGAACCAAACAGCTGTGGCATTAAGGATCATGACAAATCGCTCTGGAGGCAGAGCAGGAAGGGTTCCAAGTGAACACATGGCTGCTCGTGTCAGAGGAGAGGAGCAGGGAGCCCTCAGTCACGGTGCACAACTCCCTGGACACCAGGGAGTTTTTTACAGGCTTTCTGCACAGATTAACAGAAGATGAGCCTGGTGTGAGCAGAGATGAACTAAAATATCTACACCACACCCTGGAGCCCTCAGTGTCCTCAGCCTTTGCTGTGAGACACCTCCAGCTGTGTCCTCACAAGTGCAGTAGAAGTGGCACTTCTGGAACGTGCTTCTCCTTCTTCCTCTGAACAAAACACACCTTTTACACAGAGTAACCCCAGAGATCCAAGAATAACCCTGAAATACTGGTGATATCCTAAATATCCCGGCCCTCTTGGAAGAGATGCACTCAACCGATGCAAACACCTCTACACCAGGCAGGTCCACATCAAGCCACACCAAGCAGGTGGACACACCAACACACCTGGGGTGTCTTGCTGTGGAGCTGTAGGATGATGTTCCCTCTCCTGCCATGGAAGAGTGGCCTATACAGCACACATTCCACTGCCACCACCCCAGCCTGCTGTGGGAGAAGTGTCTCCTGGGGACGAGGACATTCCTGAATGGAATTTCATTGCCATTTGGTTCCTGACGTTTTTGGCTCCTGCTGGAGCATCTGCTGTAGATCACTGCCAGGAATGGGATGCCAGACTAGGAAAATTATAATTTCTGTAGGGCAATAACTATATTCCTGTGACATGCCAGGAGGCTGGGGGAGGAAATTCAAATGACAGTGAAAATCAAATTCTGATTTTCTAACCTTAGCCTCAGTCACAACCTGTTCTAAACAGGGGGAGGGATGAAGATGGTGACTTCCCTATCCTATGGGAATTTGTATTGCCAAATTAACTTCAAAATCAATTTAATATTTAAAGTTACCTGTGATCATATGGGTATCTTAGAGCAACTGCACACTGGTTATGGAACCTGGAGAGGGTTGGGTATAATTTTGACTACACTTGTAGTCAACTGTTGAGGCCTATGGAGTGATGGATATACTCAGTCTTCTTCTATAGGCACAACAGACAAATTGTAATAATTTCTTCTATCCTCTGCATTGTTTTTACTTAAATATTGCAGAGGTAGCTGTTAAAGAGCACGTCATACTTCTCTTCCTCAGTGTCACAGGGGCAGAGCTGCTGTTTGTTCGACCTGAACGTGAGCATCCCATAGGATCCAGGAGTGAGATCCCTGCCCAGAGAAGTCCCCAAACTGACACAGGGGAAAAAGGAAAGGTGGGACAGGTCAAAACTCAGGCACAGCCCTGTGATTCTGCAGGAATAAACACACGCTGCCCCTCCGTGGGCACTGAACTCACCCTTCCATGGTGTGCTGCCACCTCCACTGGAAGCACTCCCAGATCCTGTGATGGGTTCCCATGCAGGTGCTTGTGGTCAACTCTCCCTACACCTCCACTCATCCCATTCCTACACATATTAACCCTCTCCCAGCCCAACCCCTCCCAGCACATCCACTCTTTTTCCATAACATACTCACCTCAGTTATCCATACTTCGCAGCTGCAGTGAGATGAGCTCCTTGTATTGAGCATAAAAGGGTTAATGAAATACAAATCACAACGTATCTATCACCTAAATCATCAATTAATGTAATTTCAGTCACCATTTAAGTAACATGGAGTTCTGGTTAAACCTGTCTGAAGTGACAAGGAGAATCCTCATGATCTCCACCTCAAAGCTGGACACGACTGATGGGGGAGCTTTGGCAACCCTTGAAGGAGCTCAGCAAAGACAAGGCTTTGCCTTTCTGTAGATCACCCTGCAATTGCACGAAATTAAAATGCAAAGTGGGCACTTGTGCATTTAAAATTTAAAAAAAAAAAAAGGGATTAATGCACACTTCCACATTTCTGGGTGTGTTTTGAGTCAGCTGTGTTTGGCATTGCTCTATTTATGCTAATGCACGTTCCCAGTTAGTGCTGTTTGCCATTTGGAAGGTGTCCTCAGCAATTCTGGGTCCCATTGGCAGAGAAACCCCTGCATGGCTGAGGCAGAGCATTGCTGGTGCCCAGCCTTGGCTCCTCACGGGCTGCCTTGTGCCCAGTCAAACATCTTCCAAATTCCCGGGCTGTGGAAGAGGAATTGAGTTCACAAGGTCAAAATGTCTCTCTGTGCAATGACCGTCCCACTCCTGATGGGTGTTCCTTTTCAAGGACAGGTTGGATGGAGCTCTGAGCAACCTGGGACAATGGAAGGTGTCCCTGCCCATGGCAGGAGGTTGGAACTGGATGATCTTTAAGGTCCCTTCCAACCCAGACCACTCTGTGATGATTCCATGATTCCTTGGCGCAGCCTCAAGCACGTGCTCATCACCTTCAGGGTCTGAAAAATTCCTGGACACGATGGACAATGAGACCATGTGGTCTCTCCTACAGCCTGTAGAAACTGGTAATGATGTTGGTTGTCCTTTGCAGCCTGTGTTGGGATCTCTGGAATGCTACACCAAAGCTAGAGAGGTGTACTAACTGAGCACCACCATGATCTGTGCAAACTCAGACACAAATACCCTTTAATTCCCAAGGAAAACAACCCACCCTTTCCTCCCTTACCTCCTGTGGTGCCAGCAGGGACCTGCCTGCAGCATCCTGTTATCCACAGAGGTCAAACTCTGGTGCCACCAAGGACAGCCCTAGGACTTAGGTGGAAGGAAGGCAAAGTTATAACCCTGAGCGTTTTATTGCTTCCTGTTTGATCCTGTTGATTTTTTCCCACTTATTTCAACTGAAATTGTGAATCTCCAAAACAAACACGTTCTAGCAAGAAGCTGGGGCAAGTCAGCTCAGATTTTTCCCAGAAACAGTGTTTTACCTTCTGACTGATCAAAGGCTCCATCACCACAGTCTGTGTTGTCATTATTTCTCGTGGTTTGATCCGTGCTCACCGGAAAATTTACATTTTATGTAGTTAGAGCAACATATTTTCACTTTTTCCTGCTGAAAGCAGAAATTTCTTGGAATTTGATGAACAGATGAGATTTCAGGGCTGCTTGTGGAGATTCCCCCAAGTCCCTTTGGAGATGTTCAGACCTTTCTGCACTGGAGCTTGGCCTGATGATCATGTGTGGTCAAACCCTGGAATAGGCTGTTCAGGGCACTGGTGGAATCACCATCCCTGGAGGGATTTAACAGCCATGTGGATGTGGCACTTGGGGACATGGGTTAGTGGTAGACTTGGCAGTGCTGGGGGAACAGTTGGACTCAATCTTAGAGGTCTTTTCCAACCTCAATTATTCCACCATTCCATGATCTATCACACACTGAAGGATGTTCCACGCAGTGTTTCCACAGGTAGGTGAGGTGAACGTCTCTCGTGAGTCTCTTCCTCTACTGTTGTCTCCACAAACCTCAGAAAAAGGAGAAAGCAAAGACAGCAAAGCCAACCAGACCATGACAAGTGCTACCCAAGCACTTCCAACTTTGCCTTGGAAAAGCCACCAAAATCCCCAGATGGTCACAAAGAGCAATCCCCCAGTCTGACCTGTGCTGGAAGGGAGAGGAACAGATACCCATGTTGACATTTGCACCTTTAATTCTGCATTACAATTATAATCTCCAGTTCATCTCCATCACATGCTCCTTTTTCATGTCTCCCGTCTCCACGTCTCTGGGAAGAAGCACATAAGCCTGGATGTTGAAAGATCCTTAATGTTTCCTAGGAGGTTGAATCCCCTGCAGGACTTGATGTCAAAAGAGAAAAAAGCTCAAATTTGCCTCACCTGCTTCTTAAGCACTGCTGGGCCTTTCCAGGATTAAGCCATTATAATCTCCTTAAGCAGTTGTGAAATTAAATAAACACAAGAGTGATTTTCTGCTCAAAATACAAATATTAAAACAAGTCCACGTGCTGAAATGCCTTTTGGAATTGTGAGTGCTAAGGAGATTTTGCCTGATTTTTGAAGGGGCTGCTTGATCTGTGTGCCTGGAGTTTTTTGAGGTGGCTTTTGGGCTCTCACTTTGCCATCAGGAACAACTTCTGCCCACTTTAACCTGAACTTTCCAAAGACTCCTGTAAACTTCCAGAGTAAACACAGAGCAATAACTCTCTGAACTCCTGAAGGAATCAAACTGATGCAATTTATTTCCACAGAACCATGCAATATTCAATGATACACTGAATCCGTGTTTTCAACACTTTTTAAAGGACTAAAACCCTGGAAAGAATTAATTAGGCACGCTCTGAAGCCTGTGCATTTAACAGTTTTCCACTCGGTTGTAGAATTTTAAGACCACCAACACTGGATACTGGCAAAGATTATCAAAGGTATTCTGGGCTGAAATACAAACTAGTCAGAGGGCTTGGCCACTGAGCAGCTGGAAAATGCTTCATGAAAGCTTTAGCTGGGCTTTTATATTTTGTAAAGAAATTTTAAGAAAAACTCCAAAGTATCCAGAAGGTTAAATTTGGGGCAGAGTGACTCATTGGAAAAGTATGTGCTGCGGGGAATATTGTCTTCTCTGCAGATCAAGCAAATGGTTAATGCAGCAGAGGGGTATTTATGGACTGCAAAGTGGGGCTGGAAGGGAATGGTGGGCTGGGATGTGTGCAGGATCCAGCCAGTGCATGGGAATGTGGGGCTGGATGGAGCAACTTCCACAGCCACGAGCCACAACATCTGGAATTGCCAGAACCTGGGAGATCCTGCCATTGAAATGTCTCCTGTTGTGCTGAAGTGAGATGAAAATGTATAATTCTGAAAAAATGCAAGGAATTTTTTTTTCCTTTTTTTAAGGAAACATGGAACATTTCAGTTCCATTTTCTGGCTGCATCCTCATTTTTCCCCAACTGTTGCCTAGAACAGTATGACAAAATTCCAAAACAGCCACTGTTTAATAAGGTCCTCACTAGCCCATAATGATATTGCAGAAAGCTGATTTTACATGATGGGAAACTCAGCTGGGAAAAGCTCATTATTTAAGTACCTGATGCCCAGGATTATGACAGATGCTTTACAAGACAAAGATGGTTCAGACATCCAGGTATTCCGGACAAAAACAACATGTTTTGAGACGCAAAACCACAAAACCAAAATGAAACAACCAAAGAAACTACCAAACAAAACCCAAGCAAGAATTAGCCATGGGACTCACACTTTCTGTCCCTGATTGAAGATTCCCAGACAAGCAACTTGATTTATTTTCCTTTTAGCTTTCAATCTACAGAATAAAAACAACCCACCTGAGTAAATCCTTCTCTAGGTATTTACTGCGCGGAATTTAAGGAGACACTTTAACCACTGAGGACATGGAACTGCAGGTGAACAGCGACATTTCAACCCCAGAGAGCTGAGGACCTTCAGACTCAGTACTTTGTTTCCATTGCCAATGAACAGCCCATTTTTCTCCCTCATCACAATCCCTTTCCTCCCTCGTCCCCTTGTGATCACTGGCCAAGGGTTGAATGAGGCAGAGCTGAATGAGCCCCAGTGACACCCTCATGAGCATGTTGAGGGTACAACGAGGTAATAACTCTGAGATCAGCTCATAACACAACACATTTAATTGAAATAAAACCATAGTACACCTCGACATATTCATATATGCTATATATTATGTCATACATATCATATATTACAACTTATTGAAGATGGGCAGTTTTCTAGACAAAGCACAGCCAAATCCACATGGTTCCCATTCAAGAAGTGGGAAACAAACCCAAATTTTAATAAAGTAACTGAAGATGACAATGAAGTTATACTAAAATCAATAAATATGTACATCTATGTATATACACACATGAAATGCAATACAAGCCTAAAAGGGCCAATTTTCCTTTGCAGTGAGGTGAATTTCCAGGGATGGGGCAGTGAAGAGTGGCCTTCAAGTCAACAGGAACTCCCTCAGTTTATGGTAGAACACTGTAAAGGATCTTGTTCAGGTGACAATGAGACCTCTGCTCATTGCAAACAAAAACACACAATTTTGTGTCTCTAATTTAAAATTAAAGCCCAAGTGTACCAGGCAGTGTTCTCCTCACAGAGCACTTCTGCACACCTTCAGGAGGAAACCCAAAAATATCATGAGGTATGTGAATTCCTACAGTTCCTTTTAATTTTGTTTCAAATTAAAATTTGTTTCATATTAAATACTCTTGGATCTTTCAATGCAGAGGAAGGAGAAGAGAAAGAAAAATGTTGATTCAAATCTGCCCTGCCAGGTTCAGCTGAGGACAAGAATTCAAAGGCTTGAACTTACCTGGAATTTCAAAGAAAATTACCCAAACGTGGGGATTTCTGTCTTCCTGGGGAGCTCCCTGTGTGTGCTGTGCAGAGAGGTCACACCTCTCCTGGCAGAAGTGCCTCCAGAGCAGGGAGGTTTTGGGTCCCTCTCTGCTGCACCTTCTAGGAAGATACTTTCAAACCCCCTCTGACCCCCCAGCTCCCGGCTGGGGCAGCAAAGATCATCTTAGAGCACCTTTACAGCCTTGCTGCCACCAACCAACAGTGTCAGAAGACTCTCCCATCTGTTTAAGGGCTGGCACACTCACCTCCCAGTATCACCACTGGATTTGGAGCTTCTTCATTTTACTTTTTGAGGTGAACCCCTCTTACATAAATTTTTGAAAAGAGCAAGAATATATTTCTCCCTTTAATGCAGCTGTGGTAAGTTTTCATCAGAAGAACTGTGTCTAGGTGTGGGATAGCCCCTCTGATAAGACACAACACCTTATTTAATTGTCATTTACCTTTGGGCTTCACATGATGAATGTTCATAGCCAGGATCCATCAGTTCCCAAGGAGCAGAAGAGATCTTTTGCTGTTTCTGCTCTCTTTCCTTCACCCCCTAATAAAACCTCCTTTGAGATTATCAAGTTTTTCCCAACCTATGACCTAAATTCTCCCTGCTGTTTAGTCTATCCCTGCCACCTAATGAGAAGATCTGATATCCCACCTCATTGAAACACCTTCCTTGCAGTTTTAGGCAGTTTCAGCAGTTTTCCCAGTCTGAACAGGCTGGTTTTTCCTAGAAATTCCTTAGAAATTGTCTCTCAGCCACTCCCTTGCATTGCTAATGCTCAGCTTGGCATCTTTTCCCTGGGAAAAATCCAGTGTTGGGCAACAAGACCAAGTTTCCGTGCAAGTCACTCCGGATATTCTGCCCTGTCCATGCTGTCCCTTCCAATATGCACCTTATTTACATTATCTACACGTAGAACAACTGCCCAAGGAGGAGTCAGACCCTCATGGGAAGGCAGAGCATCACTGGTGCCTGTATATCTCCACACTCAGCCCCTTCCTCAGGTCTTTCCCCTCTCCCCAGGTCCCGCCGGGCTGTGCTGGGGGGATGACGCACACGGATTTCGACCGGTTCTCCTTCACTTCCCGGACCTTTTCCGTGTTCCCCACTGTGGGAAGAGAAAAACCACCAACTGGGATGAGAAACATTCGTCTTTGTGGGTCAACAGGAATGAGGAAATCCCAGGAGCTACTAAGGTGGCCATGTGCTCACTGGGGATGAGCTGTTCCACCCCAAGGATCGCTTCTCAGTTATAAAACCAAAGATCAGTGTTTCAACGGAAGGAAAACCCCAAAAAAGACAATTTAATCCCTGGTTTATACTTTGAAATACATTACATATCTGGATCAATATCTTCATTCTTTGTCAGTCCCCACCTGCAACTTTACAAAGCAAAAATTCCCATCAGCGACCACCTTAGAAGAGTTTTGGAAGGTGCAGGAGCACCTGGAACATCACCCTGCCACATTAAGTGATTTGGGGGGGAGGGATGTACATGCAACCACCCTGGAAGGGTTACAGTCTCCTTCAGTCCTGTCACCAGGCTGTCTCAGGGGCCACGGTGCTCACGTTTTCCCTGGGGTGATAAAAAGCTTACCCAGAAACATTGTTTTTGATTACTTTGCTCTTCAGAAAGAACATCATTTAAATATTCATAGTAAGCTGTGGATTAAAACAGCTGGATGAGGCAACCTGATCTAGTGGGAGATGTCTCTGTTCATGGCAGAGGGGTTGGACTAGATGGCCTTGAAAGATCCCTTCCCACCCAAACTATTCCCACTGATCTCAGGTTGGGCTGAGAAGGGGCCCCAGGGCTGGGAAGGCTCTTCTTGCTCATTCATGATGCTCATCTACAGAGCCCCACTTTGTCCACACATCCTCCCTGAACCTGTTGGGTCATCCCACATGGAGGAGAGGGCAGGGAGGGCAGGGAATCACCCCCAGGCCCCCCCCAACTTACCAGTGAAGGAGCGGCAGAGCTTGAGCTGGGGGGTGGGATCACCTTGTGCCGAGCAGGAATCATCCTTCTGGGACTGAGGGAGAGAAGGACTTTAGTGCATTTATGGAGATGGCTACAAGTCTGGGAGCCACACTCCTGCCTCATAAACAAGCATTTGCAACCTCCAAGGATTCCAATCCCATTTGTTTAACTTCTGCCATGAAAAAAAAACACAAACCAAACCAAAGCAAACCAACCAACCAACCAACCAAAAAGAAGTATTGCTAAAAATAGACCAAATGGATGGCAGGAAACATTTACAGACACTGATTTGAGTGGATGGAAGAGGTCTGGACTCTCCAGGAGTGGCTGGGAGGATGGGAAGGAGCAGCCCCGGAGCTGGGAGGATGGAGCAGGGAAAGCAAAGCTGTCCCCAGGATGTGGCTGTTTCTCACACCTTGGCTGTTCCCCACCTTGGCTGCAGGCCAAGGAGGCAGGTAACGAGCTGCACTAACGAGCTCCCTGTCCTTTCACTCCAGTGCTAATCTCCACCCTCCAGGACAAAACAAATAGAACTAAAAAAAAATCCAAATCAGGTAGCACAATGCTGCCTGGATTGTTCGGTGCCGCCGTAAACTGGGAATAAGTCTCTCACGCAGCTGTGATTTGGCACCTCGGTCCAGCAGCCCAGACTGCCAAAATAACTCTGGACACCTCCCAGCCTGGTTTGCTGTTTTGTTTCGGTTCGATCTCCTCCCTCCCCTAACGAGGACCGCTGCCCTCCAGCCCCTGTTCTCCCTTTTATGGACCATTTTAATAACAATGCCTTCCCGGCTCCCTGGAAAGCCATTCCCAGGGGCATTTAACATTCTCGGAGCCTGCTCCATGAAAGGGCTCGGGCATAATTACCAAAGGCAGTGTGTCATTTACGCACACGGCTCACGGGCAGCTCCACATCGGCTCCTTCTGGGGGAGCGCACCCGTGTTGTGGCAGAAGAAAAGAGGCCGAAGTTGCCTGGCTACAGGTGCAGGGATTTGCTGGTGCTCAGCGGGAAATAAAGGCTATCCCGGGTCTCGGCCCCCGCCCTGCCAGCCTAGGCTGTGCTGGAGCCCTGCCTAAAATAAGGCGAGCCCCACAGGCGGGCTGCGCTGGGAACCGGCGGGATGCGCGGCTCCAGGAAGCGGCAGCCTTCGGCAGGAATTTTGTCCCGAGGCGGAGGAAGGCGAACTTTCTGCTGGAAATAGATAGTCTTGGAATTAATCCTCTGGGCTACAGTTCAGCTCTGAAGTCACCCCGAACTCCTGCCAAGGTTTTTCTGCCTGGTGTAAATCATTTAACCTGCGCCGCTGGCTCCAGGGGGATGAGGACTGTTCTTTTCTTTCTGCTTCTCTCTGCTTTTTCCCGGTTTGCTCTCCAACCTCTCCTTGGCAGGGGCTCCAAAGGCAGCCTAAGAACCCCCTCTCGCTACTGCCAAAGCCCAGGTAGACACCTAAAGTGCAGGAGACCCCTAAAGGCACCCAGGAGAGGTGATTCATGGTCACAGAATGCTTTGGGTTGGAAGGGACCCTTAAGATCATCCAGTTCCAATCCCAGTCCATCCTGGCTGAAGCCTGGTGTTCATCCTGGCCTGGGCACTGGTTTCTCCTGTGGAAGGAGATGGATTGTCCATGAGCCAAGAGGAATTTGGCTCCTCCCCAGCCCGGTGAAGCCGTAGACCTACAGAAGGAAGCTGTTCCACCCATCCCTTATTTTGTGGTGACTGACACGGGGGGGGGGGGAACCAACCAGCACCTGATAAACTATGAGATGAATCCAAGCTGCACCACCTTCATCTTTAATAGCAAAGCACTAACCAGCTTCATTAAGAAAGAAAAATATATATGTAAACACACAGCAAGCAGAAAAAAACGGGGTTTCTACTGAACTGAAGGGATTCTTTAATTATTCCCTCAGCTCCCAACACTTAACCGACTGGATGCATCACCAAAGCTTTTTCCAACAGGCTGGCAACAGAACTGCTGGAGTTTCACCAGCCCCAGAGGAGTTTCAGTGGCCCTTTGCTGGAGGTTCCTTCCCCATCCCTGCATTTCCAGTTGGATGTGCAAACACAGTTGTAATGCTTCCATCTCGTGGTGAGATGTAGAATAGAACCACGCGTGGAGTGACAGCAGCCGGTTTTTTCTTGCTGACTCAAAACCTGGAAGGCCAAAGCCTTCCCCTTTAGGAATGTCTGACAATCAGAAAAATCTCAAACATTAACTACCTTCATTTTTCATTCATCTCCTTTTTTTTTAATCAGGAAAATGCCATTTTCTTGTCAACTTGGCATGAAACTAAATATAAGTAGCAGCTTTTTTGCCCAAAAATTTAAAGTATGGGGCTGCTTATAATGGGCTAAAATCTACTTTTTAGTACAGTGTTCCTTCTTTCTGCTGATAAATTCTGCAATCTGTCCTCCTACAGCAGGAAGTAGCAGTGTTCACCCACCCTCCTTAATATTATATAATATTATATATATAAAATTAATACCATGTTAATATTCCAGGGCTCTGTTAGAACATTTTCTCATCACTTTGGGGCATTGCCTTATTTCTGTTCACAGCAAAGCAAGGCAGATATTCCTAAAAATTACCAGATAAGCTGCTGATGTCACAAAATAGGCCTGGCATATTTTGGGCACAGCTGGATGGTTCTTGGCTTAGAGTCACCCTTGCAGGTGTCACTGGGATCAGCTCCCACCATTTAGTATCTCTCTCTTCAAGGCCAGGTTGGACAGGGCTTGGAGCAACCTGGTCTAGTGGAAGGTGTCCCCATCCATGGCAAGGGATCGGAACTGGAAGGTCCTTAAGGTCCCTTTCAATCAAATGGGCATTTTCCATGACCCACAGGGCATTTTCCACCCTCACAGGGCAGCAAACACCATCCATGAGTCAGAGGCAGTGAGTTCTACTGCCTTTGCAATGCCCCAAAAATATTCTCCTCCCCAAAAGCCCAGCTGTAAGAACACAAAGGAACAGGAGAAACAGCCTTCCCAAAGCTCCTAAATTTGCCACCTCATGCAGCAGCAAAGGGGAAAGCAGGAGCACAAGGGTTAACAATCAAATATCCTTAAAGCAGGAACGTCGTGCTGAAAAATCAGCCAGAGTTTGATGTTGCTCTTTTGAAGTTTAATTATACCAAATGTTCTACAGGAACATGCCATGTTCTTGCCTATCTATTTTGAATTGTAAGTACCAATCAGCATGTAAATGATCAAATTAAAGCTTTTAAGTTGTTTGCAAGAGCTGGAGCACCTTTCTGTGAATGAAGGGCTGAGAAGCAGCAGCTTTTGGGGCGTTGCTGCTGTCCTGGGTGGGCTCCTCCATGATTGGCATTTCCACAAGGAAAATGGAGTGGAAGAAAGCCCATGACAGTCCCAAGTTCTTGTGCTGTTTTGAAAAAATACTACCTAAAGAAAGGTTATCTATTTCTTTTTCAAGGATCATTTTGTTCTCCTTAATGATGGAGCCTTGCTGCCCAGGTTAGAGATCACAGTTCACACTGGGACAGTGCTCCAGCCATCAGAACCTAAAATCTGGAGAAGTGGGTGAAATTTAGGGATAGCTCAGCAATTACTGCAAGCACCAAGCCTGACAGGGCTCAAGGACAGCCTTGGACAACACTCTCAGGTACATGGTGGGATTCTTGGGGCTGTCCTGGGAAGGGCCAGGAGCTGGACTTTGATGGTCCCTGTGGGTCCCTTTTAACTCAGAATATTCCATGATTCTACCGTGCTGCTGACCTGGAGGTTTGGGAACAGAATCTGGCAGGGGTTAAATGCTTTTCCTCTAGAACAGGAGTTACAGAGGATGGGAGGAACTGAAAAGACCAAACCTGCTCCTTATGCACCATCCCTGGACTATTTTGTCTTTCCATGAGGAAACTGGCCCAGCTTCTCTCACTGACTTCCAAAGAAGTCAGGAAAAGTCTTCAGCACAGACATTGTATTCACCTTGTTCCTCCTCTGATGCAGAACATGAACCAACTGTGCCAGCAGTAAACTGGAAAAAGCTTTGGTTCTCCCAGGAGTCCAGTGAGCAAAACTCTCTATTTTCTCTCCAGAGCTGCAGCTGCTTTTAAAAACAAAAACCCCACCTCCAGAATAAATAAGAAAGCTCCCAAAAATGCTGGAGTCCTTTTGAAAGAGTTGGGGGGTGGGGAACCACCAAACAGTTTCAAATATTTACAGTCCACCTGGACCACTGACAACGGGGGAACCAAATTCCTGTCTTTGATCCAATCGCCCAAAAAACATGGGAAAAACAGACCTTGGAATGTACAGAGTGAAGCCCAATTAATAACATTTGCTCAGTAAATAACCTTCCTAGCATGGAAGGCTGTGGATAGGGCTGTGCTCAGGATGGCTCCTTGGTTTGGCATGAGTTGGGTTGGGTTCTTTTGCTTCAGTATTTCCTACTCACTGGAATGTGATTTGGGATTAAGATACCCTTTAATTTTAGTTTAAGGTACCAGGACTTGTCTTTTAAAGGGAATACCCTCAGCAATAAAGAGGCTGTAGTTACACCTGCCCAGGGAAAGCAGCCTGTGCATGACCCCTGCTTGTTCCTGCTCCCTCTTACCTCCTTCCTGGAGCTGCCCGCGTCGCTCCCGCTCACTTCCACGAGGAGGCTCTTGTGCCGGAGGATCAGGATCTCCTTGGCATGTTCCGAGGGCTCGGACTCGCCGGGCAAGGTGTGCCTGTTGTACGCCGGGCCCTGCACGAGGCACCAGAGAGGAGTTGGATGTAGGACCGTCCCAGCCTTCACTTCACTGCCTTCACCCCTGTAACCATCCCGCCTATTTATGGGGATAAACTGATCCATGAGAGGTGGGGAGGGAGGGAAAGCCACAGAGGGGAGAAGGGGCTCCAAGTTCTGCTTTTTTTAGGTGAGATCACCCAAGAAATCACTGAATGACAAGGCTGAGATACAGCTCTGATAGTCCAGGTAACACATGGAATGAGTACCACGACTCTGCTCGAGGCACCTTCAGCCCCAGCCCTACAACATCTTATATCAGCCCCACCTTCCTGAACAGATCATGCAAACAACAACAGGTACCATAAATCCCAAAGTGAAATCTCCCACTAACATCCGTGGGAGTTGGGATAACTCTGTCACTACAAGGGGTGAGGCTGGATTTTGGCAGGAGTAAGGGCAAACAGGAGCTGTGCCTTTATCCTCATCCCCTTCACCACG
Organism: Corapipo altera; assembly: GCF_003945725.1. NCBI lineage: Eukaryota > Metazoa > Chordata > Aves > Passeriformes > Pipridae > Corapipo > Corapipo altera. Next base: position 286,594 of record NW_020884891.1, on the reverse strand, counting down.
TCTATAGGTTTCCTCCCAGCCTTATTTCCTTGCTTCCCTTGGCTCAGCAGAGGGACAGGAGGGGGTGGCTGATCCCCCTGTGCTGAGTGCCTGCACCAGCCCCATCCCCAAGGACTCCTCATTCCGTGTGTAATCCGTAAAACAAAGGCTTAGGTGGATTTTAGGGATAAGGCTCCATGTGAACAGCAATTACCATGCACAGCCCTGGTGCTGTGCAAAACCCCAGCCATGATCCCTGAGTGGCTCTGTAAACAGAGAGCAAGGTTTGTGCTCTTTCACCAGCTGTACCAGTTCCATGGCAAACCTGCCGGGCGCCTTTGAAACCTCTGCACATCAATTCTCACTCACAGCTCACCCACCGTGTCCCCTTCCATGGGAAAAAGTGCAGTGTGAGGATAACCCACCCCTGCTCTGCCCTGTCAGTAACCAGGAGCTGCTGCTGGATGTGCCTGAAGTTCCATGTGCTCCTCCTTTCTCCTTTCTGCTGCCGGGTACTGATGCCGAAAATACTCCGGGAAATTATAGGCTGACTGGGTGAACCTTTCAAAAGCTGTCATGTGCAAACAGAAATGTGCCACTGACTTGGAAACTGGATCTGGCTCCACACAGCCAACTATTCTCTGCTCACAAAGAGACATCATGGGTAATTATGGAAACATTCATAACATCTGCTCAGGCTGCTCAGATAACTGAGGTAACTTGTGCTGTTGGACAGTTAAAATACAGATGGAGGGAAAAGTTATACCGTTCTCCTGATCCGGTACAGGTTCCTCGCCAAAATTTCCTGCATATTGTCCAGGACATCAGGATTTTGAGTATCCTCCAGTTTTTGGTCTGTTCTGACAGTCCTGTCGTTGCTGCTGCAAAGAAAACCAGGCCCCCCCCATTTTAGAAGGGACACAACCAGTGCATCCCCAAATCCCAGCACCCCCAGCAGCCCTTCGGGATCCCACCACAGCCAACGTGACCAACAGCTCATCCTTGCAGAGGGGGAATTCAGTATTTGCATCAGAGCTGTGCTGACGTTGTGCTCCTGGCTGGATAGAAGAGCTGTGGCAGAGCAGAACCACCTGTGAGGGGCGAAGTGCCCATTCTGGCACTCAAACACTCATCCCTGCTGCCTCACTGGTGGTTCCTCCAGGACACCTCATGGTGCAAAACCCTCAAAAATTGGGCAAGAGCCTTTTCCTCAGAGCACCGTTTCCACGTCACTCAGGTGAGGCTCCATGTCATCGGTGTCAGCAGATGCCCATCCAGCCCTTCATTTGTAACACCCACCCGCTGACCTTTAAGAGATTTGGGAGGTCTAAGAGGGTTTACTCACAGCAGGGAGGGGTGGGCAGGCCCGTGGCCCAGTTGCCCAGCCTCTGCCAGCTCAATGGCGTGTTTCCTCTCCAGCTTCTCGTAGAGCAGCACGATGCTGGACTTGGGCTGGTCATACTCCCTGAGCAGGATCTTCTGCAGGTATTTGCTGTTGAAATATTCCAATCTGGTTGAGGACAAAGCAAGGTGGGCTTAGTTTGCTCCAGGACTCCCCAGCACCAAACCAGACCTGAGCAAGGCAGCAGGTTCATAGCCCACAGCTGTCCCATATTCCATTATATTACATTATATCCCATCACCTTCTATCCAGAAATTGATGGTCCAAGAGGTCAATCCCTAATTATTTCTGCACTCCAGTACCTGAGCTAAAATATTTAAACTTTCCCAAATACAATAAAAACTCCCCAAAATGCCAAACTTAGCATGAACTCCACTGTAAGTCCTGCAAGCACATGCAGCAGCCCCAGATTTAAACACTTCCAGATTCCCTTTTGAGCCATTTTTTCTTGCTTTCAGCTCAAATCATAGAATCATTTAGGTTGAAAAAGACCTCTCAAATCGGTATCTCTAAAGGAGCCAGGATGCTCCTCAGTAGCAGTGATTCCCATACCCTCTAGTGGCACTTCCAAGCATGGGCATTCCAAAAAAAAAAAAATAAAATCTACCAGCTGCATCTGTGTCTGCACAGCCAAGGAATTAAATCTGGTAGATTGCTATTAGTATATTTTATGTTATTTGTGTTTGGGGTTTTTTTAAACCTCACTGTGGTTTTTTAAAATTTTAAAATGTTCAAACTATGGGAATTTAATGAAAATTGAGCACTTGGCTACAGAAATCTGTAGAGATCCTCTGTAATTTCAGTCCACAACAAGCAATGCTGCAAACTCATAGTTTTAATGTTAATTTTTAATGTTTTAATGTTAATTGCTGAGCCTGGGTTGGGGAGCTCAGCTCCCAGCTGGCCAGACAGGCAGGAGGGCACAGGCAGGGATGGGCTGTGTGTCGTGGTCATTCCACTGCCAGCAGATTCCTTTGGATGAGAAGGGACAAACAACACAGGAGAGGAGAAAGGATCTTTTTAGGGTGATGTACCAGAGGTGTCTGCAAGCAGGGAAGCGCTCCAAGAACCTGGAGCCACCTTGGATAAGGAAAAGCTGCCCCTGTGTCATCTCTCTTGTGCCACAAGGATGAACAAGGCTCAGCTGCCCACAGCAGAAACTCTGGGAATAGAAACCAGCCTCCTTTATTTTCTACACATGTCCCCAGTTTCTTTTGGCACATTCTTACTTGTCTTTCCAGTAATACTGTCCCCAGTGTCCAGATATATCTTCAATGCCAGCCAGCAGATGATCCAAGAACTAAAGAGAAGAGAGGATTTGGCTGTACCCCGGGGATGAACCCAGCCAGCAAACAGCAAGAGCCACACACAACACAGGGGATGCTTCCAGCTCGGAATATGGAGCTGGGAAACAAGGAGAGGGGATTTGGGTTAGTTCCCCATCCAGTCATCCACATGGATTTGTTGGTTCTGGAGTACAATAAGTGGTTTGCTTTCAGATCTGGGCAAGCAGAGAATAAATGCTGGGGGACATGAACCTGCACCTGATTGTGCAGGATGGCTGAGGGCTCACATGTCCTGCCCACTGGGCCTTGAGAAGCAGGAAATGCTCCTATTGGGGTTTTTGAGGACAATCTGACTCAGGGAATCAGGATATCACTGCAGATAACTCATAAATGATGTTTTGTCTTGAATACTTAATACTGCCTTCCCCCAGACACTTCCCACTAATCACTGACCATATTGTGCTCATACAGAGGTTTTTATTATTGTTTAAAATATTAAAATTATATTTAAAATCCCAGACAGGTTGATTTTTTTCACCTAGAAGTTAAATCTTTGTAGTTTCCCAAATTGTTTTCCCTCCTACTGGCATCTCCAAATGGGGAGAGGGCTCTGCTCTGCTGCCCCTCCCCACTCAGGTACTAATGACCCTGGAGCTTCCTCCAGCTCTAATTGTTTTTTTTTAATTATTTTTTCTTGGGCCAGAGACAGAAAATTTCAGAGTGGCTCCCTCAGCCCTGTAGCCTGGTGGGGTTTTAGTGTGCTCACATTGGCAGCTGAATGTTCTGAGGACCTCCAAAACCACTGGAGTGCCCCATCCCTGGATGTGTCCAAGGCCAGGTTGGACAGGGCTTGGAGCAACCTGGGATAGCAGAAGGTGTCCCTGCCCATGGAAGGGGGTGGGATGAGATGAGCTTTAAGGTCCCTTCCCATCTGCCCCATTCTACGATTCTAAGAAATTAAACCCACACATGCTGATCATCATTCCTGTGAGGAACAGTGTCCTGACCATCCAGATAGAGAAATAAATTTGAGAAGGAAAGCTATCCTGGTTTCTGCATCCCTGATTTCCAACTATCTGCATTATTACCTTCTCAACTTAATTGGTACATAGTCATTTTCAGCTCCCATCTCCTAATAAACACATTCCCAGAGATGATTTACTATTCACACAGCAACAAAAGAAGAAACTCTTCTCTGTTCACGGTAGGAAAAGACTCTTCAGCCTCTCGAGCTGTTCTGTTCACCTCAGACAAAGCCCTGCAGAACAACCTCATTGTGAGGGTGCCAAACAGGTTTTGTAAATGTCCTCAGCCCTAATGGCTTTATTTCTAAAGAAGACAATGACAATAATATTCCTGAAGGAGCCAAACCCACATAAATGTGACTGGGATTGAACAATTGGATTCAGAAATATCCTAACTGTGCATGGGATGCAGTTGCAAACGCAAAGCATCAGCTGGATGGGTGGAATCCCTTGACCTCCTGGACCTGAGCCTCCCTCTGAAGTCCTCTATGACTAGAAATACCAATGTTTGGATGGTGAGAACAAAGTGACTGAAATCCTGAAATCCCGCCTTTGGGTTATGGATTTAGAATCATGGAATGGTTTGGGTTGAATGGGACATTAAAGATCACTTCATTCCACCCCATGACATGGGCAGGGACACCTTCCCCTAGATCAGGTTGCTCCAAACCCCGTCCAACCTGGCCTGGAACAACCCCAGGGATGGGGCACTTCAGAGGTTTCTTCCACCCCAACCTCATCCTCCCTTTTCTGATTTTTTTGCAAAAATATCCAGACCATTGGTGGTGATGGGACTGGAGAACACATGGAAGGATCCCAACCCTGAAAGCAGCCAAGTCTCATTTTCTTTCTATCGCTCTTTCCAGAGAAGCAGAAAAATTGGAGTTAAGTCAAAGTTTAAAGTTTGGGTTAAGGGATCATCTTTTTCTATCATGTTTGTGCATTACCTGATGGAACATCAGCCTGATTGGTGGCTGCTCTTCCAAAACAAACAACATGGTTAGGAAGCTGCACAGGACTTCCAACCTGCAAAGGGACTGACCTGAGGAGGATTTGGGTCAAACTGCAGGTCTGTAGGGTCCCTGGAGACACCCCCATTTTAGAAGGCCCATCCTATCAGCAAAGATATCAGAAAGCTTTGGCCCTGTGTTGATCCTTACCCGGATGTGGATCTGCTCTCCCACTGTGGGAGCACTCTCCCTTTTCCTCTTGACAGCCAACAGGTCAACGAGAGGCCGGATGGTCATTCCCTGCAAAACAACCACAAACACAAAAATCAGCCTTTTTTCCCCATCAAATGTTCCTGGTGGGACAAAACCACCACCAGCACAGGGATGAGCTGTGTTCTGCTGTCTGAGCCAGCACCTCTCACCTGCCCTGCTTTAGTGGCAAGATATGACCTGCAAAGCTTCAACAAGACTAGAACCTGCTTTCTGAACTGCAAACCAAACCCAGGGTTTGCTCGTGGGAGCAGCCTGTCAGCGGGAGCTAATGTGGAGAATTCGGGATGGGGGAGGCACAGAGGGAACGCTCCACTCGCCTCCTCTGGCAGCTCAGAGCCCACAGAAAGCCAACCAATAATTCCAAGGTCAAGCCTGTGGTTTGACGTTGCTCGTGGCCTCCCAAATGGAGAGGGGCTTGGAATGATCAAAGTTCAAATGCCTGAAACGATGATAATCCCTGAGATTTCTCAGCGTGGAGCCTCTGCCAGCAACTGTCTGCTCACTTCTGGAGCTTTATGTGTCACAGCCCATTACTCCAACGATCTCTGATGGCCAGCCAGTGGCTAAGTTTCCTAATCAAAGCATCCACCTGGTGGGAAGGGTCAAGGGAAAAGTTTTAATGTCCTTTGAGCCTCGTGAGAGAACTTCTAAAACACTGCCATGGTGTGTTTCTTAGTCTGGCTTCAGTATGAAATGACTTTTCTAGGACATGTTTACAGCAAAAATGATGGAGTAGTTGATGTTTATGACTTCTGAATGTCACAAATGCCGGCACAGAGGAGAGTTGAACACATTTTTAATTGCAGAAACAATTAATGTGTCATTTTAATAGCTAATAGTAATAAAAAAATGCATTGCTATTCAGGGTCAACAACACAGAACTCACAAATTCAGAAATAACAGATATCACAAAAATTAGGTGGAGATTATGCTGCTTGTCCTCTTGGATAATCAGCTGCAGTTGTTTGCATTTATAAAGCAGCATTTGGGACCATTGTGGGGATCCCATGTCATCTCCCAGCACACCTGGAGGTCCCTGGTGATGCTCCTCCACTCACCAGGGACAGCTCAACCAAGGGCATCACCTGAGGCTCTGTCATGACCCACACAACGTTTTCCACCTCCAGCCATCCAAAGGGGCAACGTGGGCAGCAAACAAACCCACCCACCTCTTCACAACTCTTATATTTGCAAAGAATTCCATGGAAGAGGTCACAGGTCACTGAGTTGCGAGAGTGAACCTCAAACAGAGAGCACAGCATTTCATTTCAAACCACAGCAAGAGGCAGAACAATGAGGGTTTTTTGTGACATTCCAGCCAAGCCCACAGCTCCTTGGAGGGCTTCCTGGTCTACATGGCTCATCTCCAGCCTGCTTGGAAGCGCTGAGGATTTGACAATTGCTCAGTCAACCTTCTCAAAATTATTAACCAGGCTTTTTGTGGGAAGAGCCTTGTGCAACTGGGTTAGAGAGGCCAAGAGAGAGGAATTTCCTGGGTTGTGCAGCGTTGTGACAGACCCGTGGACGGACAAGCCCAGCTATTTTACAGGATTGTCCTTCCTCTGTAGCAGCGTGGTCAGCATTGCCAAGGGAATCATAGAAGGAAGTGGGTTTGTGCTCTGACAAGATGCTTTGCTGGCCCAAACCAGCCTAGAAGGGCCCAAATCATCTCTCCCTTAGTTCCTGTCCTATTTTAACACAGACACCGCCCACCAAATCCGTGTTGAGATCACTGTGAATGTAAAGAAAGCTCATTGCACAAAACAACAACAAGAACGTCCACTATGCACAGAAGTTGTTTCATACCCAGTGTTTCTCTTGTCCTTTCCACTCCCAGTGATATGCACCCTGATAAACACTGGGATATTGAAGATTTTCACTCCTCAATCCTGCATCCATCAATGTGTCTGGCAGCAGTGCCATAGACTTTAACCCAGTTTTCTGAAGGTTCATCTGAATTCCTGCCCCACCTTTCCTGTGCTGAGCTGCAGCAATATCTTTCCTCCTCAGCTTTTGAGTAACTTTCCTGGTTTTTTCCTCCTCTGTTCTGGTGGTGGCCTCAGCTCCCCTTGGCACTGCAGGTACCTGGAGCCTGGCAAAGCCTGGCTTTACAGACACCACATCCCCTCTGAATGGCTGAAGGTCAAGGGGTCGCCCCATCCACACGTACCCAGGGGGGACCCTGTTTAACTCTCACCCTTTTGCAAGGAGGTGACATCACCAGTTGAGCTTGAGCTTACACAAAAGCCCTTTTCCCAGTCCTGGGAAGGATTTCCCAAAGCCTCAGCAGAAAGGAGCTGCTGCCTTAGAACAACCTTTGTGTGAGGCTCAAGAGCGTCTCTGCGTGAGCGGACGTGCCTGGTGACCAGGGCTTTTCAATTCCTGACCCACATTTGCATCTTAAAACCTGTCAACCTCTATCTAAGGCTGCTCCCCCCCCAGCCCTGGCCCCTGCTCTCTCCTCTCAGGCTGAGGCTGTGCCCAGTCCCACTGCCCTGCGGGTCCCAGTTCCAAACCCATCAGCACGTCCCCCTCCTCAACCACTTTTTCAGCTCAGGATGAGCTCAGGTGGATGTGGGGAAGCAGAGGGTCAACCCCAACCCTCCACATTGCCCCAGGGCCCAGCACATCCACTGAGGGCTTCAGTGAGCCCAAGCAGAAGGAATTTGCTCTCAGGGTGATGCTGAGCCACAGAACCACTCATTAGTTGTCACCACAAGCCACCATCTCCTAAAGCCCCAGAAACTCCTCTGTTCCCTCCATCCCAGGGCAGGAGAAGGGCAGACCCGGGTCAGCAGCTCCACACAGACCTCATGTCCTTGACCAGAAGCCCCCAGGGAGTTTTTCTGCACAGCAACTTTTCCAGACCCCCATTATCTCACTTGCTTCAGCCCTATGGAGACCCACACTTAGTTTTTGGGATAAACGTCAGCCTTGTTCACTTCAGGATGAGAGGACCCCAATTTTTCCACCACATCCTCCTTTAAATGTGGTGGAAACCATTTCCCCCCCTTTGCCAGGTGTATTTCACAGAAGCCCTTGGAGACTCTGCTGGGCAGAGAAGAGATATCCAAGATCCTCATCCCACAAAGGCTGCAGGAATGGTTTTACCACTAGATGTCACAGCAATGCCGAGGCTGCTGCTGCTCCTCCCGAGCCCTGGAGCACCAGAATTCCTTACAGACTCAGCCCTGGAGCCCCAGAACTCCTTACAACCCCAACCTGAGGGAGAGGAACCTTCTTCATGATCCACCTGGAGGGGTCCCAAGTCGGAATTCATTCAAAGTGTTAGTTTTACCTGCACAAACACAGTGAAGAGGATGACAACGGTGGTTGCTGCAATGAAGAGCTTCTTTCTGTGAAATTCAGGGAGCAAGAAAACCAAAGAGAAGCAAATGGCCCCTCGGAGCCCCCCGTAGGCAATGATGAACTGGTCCTTGCTGGTGATGGTGTTCACATGGAATCTGTTCACAAAGAAAGTCAGCACCAGAACCCCTGGAAGGCAGGAGAGACGACTGAGGCACAGCAAACAAACAGAACAACTGGAGAAAACTCATCATCATCTTCTATTTCACAGTAAAATATCCTGGGATGGATAAACACCAACCAGGAGGAACTGCCCAGGGCCCCAGGGGGTGTGTTATCAACATGCCACTGGAGAATTTTAATTCCAGCCTGGTCCAACAGGTTGAAATTTGATTTGCCCAGATAAAAATTAATCCCCAACATATTTCTGGTTTAGGGGATTACAAATATTGACTGGTCACAGTCGTGAAATATCGATTTATTCTAATTAGTGACAGCAAGTGACTGAATTGCTTGGGTTATAAATGCTCTCGAGGAAAACCATCAGCAACAATTTAGCTGCAAGTTACCCTCGTCCTTCCAAGCAGTAGCTTGGATAAGTAGCTACATTCCACCTGTGTTAATGTTATTTCTTCCCCTCAAAGATTTATACAGGATGAATTTAAGGCTGTGTGAGGTGACACAGCAATTTCTGTGATTTAAAGCCATTTGCAAATACACAAACAGATGCAGAAAGGTACAAAAAGTCAGGCCTTAAATCAGGCAGCCGCGATTTCCATACCAATGGATGTGATAAACATCTTATTTCCCAAAGATTAATGGCCATTTTGAGAAGTGATGGCACAGCCTGACACTGAATTTTGTCAGGAATTAGCTGTATCAACAGCACTGTTGCTTTTCTAGAGGAGATTTGTAAGAGAAATAAAAACAGTGCACTTGTACATATCAAACATCTTCCCACACACCTACAGCTAAAAATATCTGAACTTAGAGTGCACATCAGACCAGTTTGAAGAAAACAAAAGCTGGGGATGTTTGGGAATAACTCAATTAATGGAACCTTGGAACACCTCCCCCATATCCAGAGCTCCACAGAGCTGGTGTCCAGACCAGTTCTTCAGTATCAAGGTTCTTTGAAACTTAAAAAAGAACCAAATAAATAAAATAAATCATTCCTTGCATCACATCTGCACCTACTGCAGAGCTCAGGCAGTGCTGATGATTTAAGGGAACAAAATTTACTTGAGCTGATATCCTGGCCTTTGTCTTAATTTAATCTTTCCACATAAATTATTATTAGCATGCCCTAAGCTAATTCAAGGCCAGTTTGCTGCAAGAGATGACATACAATTAATCACTCTGAGCAGAGTGGATTTTCTTCTGGAGATACACCTTGGGAAGGAGCAGGCAGAAATCTCCCCAGGGCTTGGGTAATACTGGTGCTGTCCCGCAATGGCTGTATTTTCCTTTTTAGATGATCTTTCTCATATCAAAGTAACTCCCTAAACTTCGGCAGAATCATTTCTCAAATATTTAGGAGCACTGGGAGGGTCCTGTGAAGCACTGAGGTACCATCTGCACACTAATCCCAGCCCTGCCCACCCAAAAGCCCCCAGTTCCTGCAAGTACAATTCCAGTGGCACCTCCCATTTTTGGATCAGTGCCTCCAGCACCTCCAGAATCACAGAATTCTAGAATTGTTAAGGCTGGAAAAGCCCTCAGAGATCATCAGGTCCAACCACTCCCCCAGCACTGCCAAGGGCACCACTAACTCATGTCCCCAAGTGCCACATCCACACGTATTTTGAGGACTTCCAGGGATGATAATTCCACACTTCCCTGGGCAGCCTGTTCCAATGCCTGACCAGCTCTCAGTGAAGAAATTTTTCCTAAATATCCAAACAGAGCTGGATGGCTCTGAGAAGGTCAAGGTCCAATCTCCACCACCATCCCTAAGGCAGGAGTTTCCCAGCCCAGCTTGGAGCAGCTCCTGCCCAGTTCTCACCCTCCCAGCTCCCCAGGACAGTGCTGCAGGACAGGGACCATTCAGACCATGTCCAGGCATGGTTTGTGTGTTCTTATTTAATTCCCAGTGGGATTTTGACCAGCAGGAGGGTTTTCTCTCCTGGCTGCAGCCTGAACCTTCCCTGATAATGTCCCACGTAATTCGAGCTGCCCTCAGAAGGGCTTAGAGAGAAATTTTGTAGCATTATTATGTTCCTTATGTCTTACAATGAAGAATTTTTGAGCTAAAAAAGTCAAACTTGTTCAGAACTCCTTTTATCTGAGCAAATAATTCAGGAGAAAACCACTCAATTGTAATAAAACACTTGAATGTACAAATAACTAATGAGCACATTTCCAAGGATGATGCAGTTATTAAAACAAACCTTGGCATGGATTAACAGCTAATAAACCCCATTCTGCCCTGTCTTGCTAATCATGGCACATCCTATTTATACAATTTCCTGAAGTGTCTGTCAAATTCGAGTTCACTGTTTGACTCAGTGGTTTGTAAACAAAATCCTGTTGAATGTCTTTTAGCTCTCAAATTCTCTGCCAAAAGTGGGTGCTGTTATATTCACAAATACAGTTAATATATAAAAATATCCATAAATGAGAAGACAGGCACTGTGCACTCATTAGGTGACAGCACACTGTGACAGGAAGGGAGGCTCAGGCTCTCCAAACACCAAATCAGCTCAAAATACAACTGGGGATGACAGAAACACAGAGTATCCATTTTTCTGGTGATTTACAATGCATGAAAATGGGATCCCAGAGAATTCTGGGACCAGGATTTGTGTTTTCATTATAATTGGGGCTAAAGAAACCCTTGAGAGAGTCATCAGGAGACTATTTTCATGCCTTTCTCTCTTCTTGTTATCACCAAGTCTTGGTGGCTCTATTGCTCTGAGGTTGGTCAAACACTCCAGCAGGTTTCCAAGGGAGGCTCTGGAGTCTCCATCCATGGAGATATTCAAAATCCATCTGGACACAGTCCCTGCCACAGGGAGGGGTTGTTGGACCAGATGATCTCCAGAGGTCCCTGCCAACCTTAGCAGTTCCCCAATTCTGCCATTCTCAGCCCTGACCTGAAGCTCTTGAGTAGGAGCAGAAGCATCCTCACATTTTACGTCCCAGATCTCATCTCTCCAGCAGTGACCTGGGTAGATGCTGTTCTGTAAAGCAGATCAGCATCTCCAGGGACAGCTGCTGGAAGGTTCCTGCAGTTTCTCATGGAAAGATGCTGCTGTACATGAGTTTGTTATTAATTAAATCCCTTCAATCTCTGCCTTGCAGAATACGACACGTATCTCTGATCCCAAAGTACCTGCAATTTCCCTCCTGGTGTGAGGATAACAAGGGACCAAGAGGCACTGAAATGGAAGAGGAGATCAGGGCAATGGAAGAGGGATCAAAGACAGAGATATTGATAAAATGTCACAAGCACTTCTATTTAACACCAGTGAGTGCCCAGAGCAGGAAACTGCAGTACAATGAAAGACCTGGAATTCAGCAGGATGGATAAGGGAAGCATTGGCTGAGATGTCCCAGTTCAGGCCTTGCATTTCCATCTGGGATAGTCACACATGCACAGCAAACAGGAAAGGATGACAGAGGGGCAGGAGCATTCTCTAATGAAACCACATTTTTCACTCCCATAAATACACATTAAAAAATAAAATGCTTAATTAGCCCTACCTAGAGCTCTCCAAACGAGGCAGAAAATGACAGTGAAGCAGATGTAGGGCCAGTTCCACTCATGGTTTTCTCCAATGGTGGAAACTCCGAGGAAGATGAAGATGAGGGTGTCACTGACGCTGCTCCACATCTTCATGAAGTATTTCACTGTGGTGTGGGACTTCAGGGAGATGTTGGCCTCCACATAACGCTTCATGCCCATGGCACAGGCAATGATGCTGAGAAAGTTAAAACAAACAATAACTTTTTCTCCTTAAACACTGAAAATCGACTCATTGTCATTTATAAAAAAATACGTTTCATCAAGTCCTGGATGTTTGCAGACATCTCACTTCCTACATGAAGGACATCAAGAGGACCACCAGGACAATAAAATTCAGACAGGTTGCCCAAACTGCCTGAATCTGGTTTTGAACAGCTAAAAAACTCATCACCTTCTGCATTTGATCAGAGCACACACCAACACCCACAAGTAACAACACCCAACCGTTCCCATCACCACACACTGGTCTCGGTTCTTTCACTTTGCCAAACTCTGACCTTGCAATTGCCTCATAATTTTTCATGGATAATTGGTTCTTCAAGTTCCAGGGAACATGTGGTTAGTCTAATTCATCAGCTTTCCAAATCAATACGTTTTCAGGCCAGCAATCCTAGAAGGTCAAAACAATCGAGCGCTCAAAGCATCGAAGCTCCATTTTATTATATTTTAACCTGGACTAAAATATTTCATTCTAAACGTTGTAGCAGCAAGAACAAAATGGCCCTAAATTTCCAAGATCTGATTTCCATGGCTATTTTGTAAGGCATCCAGATTTTTATTGCATTTAAAATGGTAAAGTTGTGATGGCTCTTGCTGTGGAAAGAGATCCTGAGCATGAGACAAGGATTCAAATCCCTTTTTCACCAAATGTTGTTTGAATTCACATCTTTCACCTCCTAAGAGAATGTACAAATACTTAAAGATATTCCAAAACTGGTCTGTTTTGATTTATCCTATTTAGACTGACCCTCTTTGCCAGAAAGAGCAGCAGGGATTGAACCACAGTCTAAAAAAACCCCAATAAATTCTTCAGTTTCTGTATCTGCCTCAATAAATAGTGGGTAAAACAGTCCCAGCCAGAAGCTAAGAAATCCAACAAGTATTTATGGGCAAATGACTTCCAGAGCTGTGTTTTGGGAATGCCTACTGGAGAATGGATATGGGGTCACAGCAGGGACACAGAGAGGGAATAAACCTGATCTGTCAGGGCCTCAAAGATGGACATTGCCATCAGGGCAATGGAAAAAAAGGGAAAAAGAAAGGAAAAAAACCCAAATCAAACTAAAACCCATTTGCAGAGCTGTTTCCCCAGACTGGGTTGCATTCACAGTTTTCATATTTTTTGGGGCTATGCAGAATTGATTTTTTTTGGCAATCAAATTATTTTCCAGTGAAACAAAGTGCCAAAAGCTGTTTTTTATAATCCAGTATTCCCCGGGTACGACGGGACAAATTGTTTGAACTCCAAATATGTAAGAGAGGCATTTCTAATTTGGCAATTAGAAGGGCACAGGGCAGGAATCAGCTGCCTTTGCCATTGTTTGGCTTTAGAAAAAAATGCATTATTCAAAAGAACAGCAAATGGGTTCCATAATGGGTACAGCAGATTGTGATTGATGGAAGGAGACACCATTAGGATTGAATGTTTTCTGCTCCACGATGATTATGCAGCATATTTATTTCACTGTTCTGCCTTGCACTCCTATAAATAGGCTTTTCCTACCTATTCCCAGAGCTAGAATTGTTTGCAGGAACACTCGAATATTGCTCCTATTAACCAGCTGAGGAAACAAAATCTGCAAGACACGGGAATGGTTTATATCCAAAGCAACATCATTAGTTTTAAAATAGATCTCCCAGATCCTCCTGTGCCGAGCTCAGAACCCACTTCATTTTATTATTTTCTTTTCATCTTCATTATTCTCAGCTGCACAGTTGTTTACACTGCAGCTACTGATGCAGGCTCAGAGTCTTTGGGGGAATATTAGGTGGTTGTGATCCTCAGCACCAGCTGACTCAGTTTTGGTGGGAGAACCAAACACAACAGATTTCAGCCCACAGAAACCAGGAGGGCTGGATCACTCTGGTTTTCATCTCTCTCTGCTTCCCAAGGTGAGATTTTGGTGAACATTGGGATCATTACATCTAATTTTTATCTCAGCACCTGCCCTACCAGGGAAATGCATGACAAGATAAGCACAAAGTTAGTTTCTTAGAACTGAAGGATCTGGCCCCAAATCCTTCATTTTACTGGGTAGATCTTTCCATAAAAAGAAAATAAATTAATTGAGTGATCTCTGACAACTTTGACTGAAATCGGTCAGATTTCCAACGTTACTGGAGACAGGGAGGTGCTAGATGAGACCCTCAGGAGCCCAGACAGATCCATGAGTTGTGTCTGAGCTTCTGGTGCCAAGTCAGAAGTTTCCATTAGAGCCCTCTGCTCCCAAAGAACAGGAATATTTCAGGCTTCAGCTCCATAGGGAATGCACAGCTCCCACCCCATCCCTCTCTGCTCTGTGCACCCTCTGGGAGCACCACCCAGGGTGGGCTGATGGCAGGATGTGCAGATGGGGAGGGGGATGTGAGAGCAGACGTGCTGTAAAGCAGGACCAAACCTTTCCAAGGATCTGACTAAACCCCTGTAACCCTTCCCATGTTGGTTTTGACTGGGCCACACGGAAAATAACTAAAGAAGCCAAGAAAGCCTCTTCTGGCTCTGCCAAACCTACTCAAACTCTCACTGCTTGAACATCCAGGCTTTCCAGACAAAAACCATGGAGCTCAAACAAACATTCCTCAATAACCTGCATAAATCCACCAGCAGGATTGTTGGTGTCTTGCAATTTGACGTGTAATTTGGGAAATGGAGCTGCACTCAGAGAGGGCTCTGCCACGGGCTTTGATGGCCGGCACACACAGATTTCCAACTCAGCAGAGTTGAAAACTTTGTCTGATATTTTTTTCAGCCAGGGAAAGGACATTTTCAGACAGGACAGATTTTTTTTCCTGGACAGGAACTCACGCCACAATCCCTGAGAGGTGGAACATCTCGGCAGTGAGGTAGGACAGGTAGCTGTAGAGGAAGACGAAGAGCGGCTCGATGACGCGGATGTCCTTGGTGAAGCGCGTGGTGAAGGCGGCCGTGAACCCAAAACTCAGCCCCACCAACACCCCTCCCAGCCCAACCACAAAGAACTTCCCAACTCCTGCGAAAACATCCACGCTTTTGATGGTTGGCATCTCACAGAAAGACCGGAAGAGCTTGTAGAGCACCTTTGGGGGGAAAATGAAAGAGAGAAATGGGTGTTAGTGAGACATTCACCAGATGTGGCCACACGTGGTCATGACACCAAACACACTGCTGGGATTTCTGACAGTGCAGGGTCACCATCCTTTCCTGAGGTCTGGGTCCTACCAGGAGCCTGCTGTCGCACTTCTGGGCGTTCCTGTCCCCAGACATACAAAGAGCTCTTCACCTGAAAGCTTCTGTGTTCACCTGAAAGCTGCTCAGCACCTCAGGACAGAGAATTGGACGGGGAGCCCTCTGCTAGAAGAGGCTGTTGATGCCTTTTCCCCTCAGCAAATCAGAAAATCCTTAAGGTTGGAAAAGATTTCCAAGATCACCAAGTCCAACCATTAACCAGCACCACCACCACGTTCACCACTAAACTATTCAATCAAGTGCCACATCCACACATTTTTGGAACGCTTTCAGGGATAGTGACCGCAGCACTGCCCAGAACAGCCTGTTCCTATGCTTGACCACTCTTTCCATGAAGAAATTTTCCCTGATATCCAATCTAAACCTCTCCTGGTGCAGCTCGAGGCTGTTTTCTCTTGTCCTGGCCCTTGTTCCCTGGGAGCAGAGCCCGACCTCCCTCCTGTCAGGGAGTTGCAGAGAGACAGAAGGTCCCCCCGAGTCTCCTCTTCTCCCGGCTGAGATCTCATGCCCCAGCCCACCCTTCCTTTAAACATTAAAGGACTGCTAAACACCCCAAACCAGGCTGGTCCTCACCACTGTCACGGCGTCGTTGAGGAGGGACTCCCCAAAGACCAGGATGTGCAGCTTCTCATTGACGTGGATCTCCTCGAACACGGCCAGCACGGCCACGGGGTCCACGGCGGCGATGAGGCTCCCGAAGAGCAGGTTGTGGAGCAGCGACACGTCCTGCAGCCGGAAGGCCCTCACCTGGCAGATGCCGTAGAGGGAGAAGCCGATCCCAAACACGTTCCATATCGTGCCCACCACGGCGTAGAGCAGGATGGTGCCGATGTTCTCGAAGAAGGGGCGGCTGGGCATGAAGTAACCGGCGTCCAGCACGATGGGGGGCAGCAGGTAGAGGAAGAAGATGTCGCTGTCCATCACCGGGGGGGACCTGTCGTTCAGGCCGTAGATGATCCCCCCCATGATGAGCCCTACGAAGATCAACAAGCAGCTCTCGGGAACCACAGAAGGCAGCTTGTTGTAGAGATGGAACCCTGGGAGGGGATGGAGAGAGATAAATTTGGGTTGTCTCACCTCGTTGGGTCAGGAAACTCCCCGTTCTCCCACCATCAGCAAATTACAGCTTGGAGAAATAAATGCACCCAGTGAAGGTGAAGTAGATCAGAAATATATATTAAAAAAACAAAATATATGGGTCTAAAGAGAATATATAATATATATATTACATATATATAAATATATATATTACATATACAAATATATATGTATATATAAATATATGTGTATATATAAATATATAAAAATATATATATTATATATATAAATATATGTATATATATAAATATGTGTATATATAAAAATATATAAAATACATATAGATAAATATATGTATATATATAAATAGATGTGTGTATATATAAATATATAAATTACATATAGATAAATATATGTATATATATAAATAGATGTGTATATATAAATATATAAATTACATATAGATAAATATATGTATATATAAATAGATATGTATATATATAAAAATATATAAATATGTGTGTATATATAAATATATAAATATGTATACATATATACACATATGTATGTAACTATATGAATATATAAAAATATATAACAAATATATAATAGATAATATATAATAGTATACATTTTATATTATATATTGTAATATTAGTAATATTATTTCGATGTATCATTTTATTGATATTGTTGCATTATAGTAATATTATAATATATAATTTATATTATTATATTATTGTATAATTAATTACAGTAAATATAAGTACAGTAATGTACACAGCAGTATACAGAACATATATTAAATTTTTTTTGTAAATATAAAATCTTATATAATGGATTATATATTATATAAAATATTGTAGATAGAATTATATAATATATAATAACATATAATATAATATATAAAATTATATAGAGTGTTATAGATAGAATTATACATACAAACCACAATATTAATACTTCCCATTAATGGGCTGGGCACATTATCTCAGGCTCCAAGATTGGAAAGGATCTGAAGCCAAGGTCACCCCTTCCCATCCCTGCTTCCCCTGTCCAGCCCTCACCTATCTTGGCCAGGGATGCCAACATGATCCAGAGGGTGATCTCGAAGGGCACCTGGACGTGCTGATAATCCAGGGAGAAGAACGTGTGCTCCGAGGACTCGTTCCCCGGGGCCTCCTCGGCTGCCCAGCTGATGTTCTCCAGGGTCACATCCTCCAGCAGCGGCTCCTGCAGGGCTCCCACCCCGGGGGCCTGGAGAAGGCAGGAGAGCAAGGACCCAGCCAGGACAGCAGCTGCTCCCTGCTCCTCCATCTCCCTGGGAGCCTCTGGTTGCTCCCAGTTGGAGGCTCCAGCGGGTGAGTAGTTGGAAATGCTGCTGGACACACACGCGTCGTGTGGGTGGCTGCAAAGGGAGCAGCAAATGCTCCACCTCCCAGACTCCCCTCCCTGGTCCATCAGCTTCCAGCTGGGAGATTCCACTGGAGATTCGCACCCTTTGGAACAACATGGCCAAACAGAGGCTCCTCCTGCGGGTGCTTCCTTGAAGGAAAGCCTTGTGAGCCCTCAGACCAACTGCACAAGG
Source organism: Corapipo altera (assembly GCF_003945725.1). Lineage (NCBI taxonomy): Eukaryota > Metazoa > Chordata > Aves > Passeriformes > Pipridae > Corapipo > Corapipo altera. Next base: position 268,554 of record NW_020884891.1, on the reverse strand, counting down.
GGTATGTTAGTCCTAACTCTGGGCATTTTTGGCTCCCAGTCTCTCAAAAACCCTTCTTGGAGGGGAACAAAATTAATCTTCACTGTCAGAGCAGCCAGACCTGGCAGAATGGGTCCCATAAAAAAGCCCCATCCAGAAACAGTTCCATCTCACCGTGGGCTTCCCTGGATTTCTGCAGAGGAAACGCGGCAGCAACATCTCCAATAATCAGTTTTCATCAGTAAATCATGCAATCCACCCAGTTTGTTGTGCTAAACACAGAGTTGCAGGGATGGAGGTCACCTGTGCAGGTGGAAGTCACCTGTGTGAGACAAATAAGATTCAACGATTGCTTAAAGTTTCTTCCTATAAGAAGGATTTACAAGAAAAGTTCTCTTCATCTCTCTTCACCACTTGAAAATGGCATCAAAAACTGAGCTGCTTAGAATAGTTAGAGAGATGGAAAAATAAAATTATTTGCAACAGAGTTTAACAGATTTTAATAACACAGAGGAAAAAAACCCCAACATATGGGGTCAAATTCCTCTGCTGTGAAGCTCCTTTTAGGTTGATGATGTTTCAAGAGGGATAAATTTAGTGCAGAGAATACATGCAATTAAAACAGGCGCCTGGGGCTGTGTCCAGATGGATCAATGGCCTATTTGTTCCCTTCAGCCACCCAAATGACACCAAAATTGAGCTGCCAGAGACAGGTTGGTGACCCAATTCCGTGTGGGAGTCACAGCCCAGCATCACCCAGACACAGCTCCTGGGCCTCAGCAGCACAGGAGCTCCCTGTTCCTGATGCCAGTTGTGAAGCAAGAGGAGGATAAATTTTAGAAGACAGGGATATACCCTCCAGGAGTGACCTCTTTCTACTTTATCGTGGTTAATTTGAATTCACAGAATCACAGGATGGTTTGGGTGGGAAGGGACCTTAAAGCCCATCCAGTCCCACCCATGCCATGGGCAGGGACACCTTCCACTAGCCCAGGTTGCTCCAAGCCCCGTCCAACCTGGCCTTGGACACTTCCAGGGATCCAGGGGCAGCCACAGCTTCTCTGGGCAACCTGTGCCAGGGCCTCACCAACCTGCCAGGGAAGAATCTCTTCCCAGTATCTCAGAAGGGATCACTCGTTACTCTAAAGGAGTGAGAACACAGTGCTCTTAACAGCAATTAAGAAGTAATTAAGAAATTACTCAGCCAGAGCGAAGAGCAGCAGAACCTCTGAGCCTGGGCTCACATCCCAAGCCATCATATTTCCTCTTTCTGCTGAAATATTTGGTGCTAAATTTAAGAGTTCAAGGACTTGTTCCATTTGGTGGCATGGAAAAAGTTCTGAGAATCTCCCACTCCCTTCCACCCCCAAAGAATCATTTTTTTTTTTTTGCTGTTCTTGGGAAAAAAGTCAAGAAAATTAATATTCACCTAAATTTACCTTAAGCCAAAAATTAAACCTTTGGATCTTGGAGGGAAAAAAATTCACAGAGGGGAGCTCGACAAGGCTCTGGAAAATGGTTTTGTGTGTAGAATCAATATGTTTGATAATGGAACCAGAAAAAACAACAGAGTTGGGACAGTACCTGAGAAAGGTCAGCAGAGAGGATAATATTAAAATATGCTCATTTTTTCCCTTTTGCATCATTTTACCCTGAAGTTCTATCCAAATAACCTTGTTGATTCCCTTAAATCCTTATTTTTGCCCCCGTCCATTACACACACTAGCTATGAATAAACCAAAAGCCAAGGACAAAATGTTTTCCCAAAGTTCTGTGATAACAAAATACAAATGTTGTTTCTCTTGTAGTGGTTATTGACATTATTGAACCACTTTTTCATGTGAGCACCATTTGATCCAGTGTTTATGGACAGGCTTTCATTTTTTCCCTAATGTAATGCTCTTTGCCACATTTTAGGGTTTCCAGGCTGGATTCTGATCCCAGAACTGTACTGACAGGCACCTGGTGGAATGAGGAGGACTGGGAGGAGAGCAGAGTATTTTGTGATATGGGATCCGTGACCAAATTCAGGCTGCTGCAATAAAAATGTTACATTTCTGCATCTTTTTCCCCCAAGGAACACTCATTCCTGACCACAGGGAGCCCCACAGGTAACACTGTGGATTATCCCTGTGGAAGCTCTTGGCTTTCCCTGGGAAACCATTCAGTGGGCCTTGCTGAACTCTATTAATTAGAGATCCACCAGATGATATTTGGGAGCACCCAGATGATGTTTCAGTGTTACCATATTTTTTTTTCCTATCTTAGGAGTAAACCTTTTTTCCAATTTACCCGAAAAGCCTCCATGCCCCTCAGCCCACTTCCCTTTCTGGGCAGGATCACAACCACAGTTATTCTGGGCAGCAGCAATGGAAAAACCCTGAAAATCCAAAGCTGCAACAGGGGGTTTTCTCAGCACCTCCCAGGCCATGAAGACACTGAGAAGTAACTTTGTGCTGCAGTGAGGGGGGGTGAGCCCCCCAGAGCCCAGGCAGGATGGGGGTTTAATGCAACATCAGTGACTTCTCTCAAAAATCTGGGTTTAGTGAGAATTTGAACAAAATTACATTGAGTAAATGCAACATCAATAAGAATAAATCAAAAGAACAAGGCTTTCTCTTTGCACACACTCCCTCCTCAGAGGAGCAACCACTTCACGCCTCCTTCTAGTGATACCATGGATATTTAATCCATGGATTTCAGCTCAGTGGGGAGATCAGTCTCTGGACACCCACTCTGGTCCCACACACACCTCTGGATGTCTGTGCTTTCCTTGAAGCCCTGCTGGATGCAGGCTTTGGTTTCTCCTTGTGGAATAAACATGAGCAGGTGGCCATTTCCTAGGGTGTATTTGTTATATAAGAATATTCAATAAATCTGCCCCAAAGCCCTTTCAGTGCCATGGCTTTGCCTGTGAGCAGTGACCTGTCCCTGATGTTTAATGGCTGGGCTGGAGCAGTGCCTGGGCAGCAAAGGAAAGGGAGCTCTGCCCGTTTCCATTCCAAGCACCACCAGCACAAGTGTCCACACAGAATATTTTACAGCCCAATTTGCACCAGTGTTGCATATGCAACAGGAACGTTTTCACTTTCTATTCCAAGAAAGTTTTGGGGTTTTTTTATGATTCAACTAACAGAAAAGAGGAACAAAATTTGTTAATTTAAAATATCAAGCTGAGATTTTCAGGAAATTGCTTTGCAGTCCTGGTCCCTGTTCCGTTACATTCACAAATTCATTCATTTGAAACAAAGCACTAATACAGTTTATGTACACAAAGCAAAAATGAGAGTCTGGGTTCTCTCTCGCTCTTCTTTGTTAACTTTTGTTACCTCTCAAATTAGTAATTAATTATTGAAACACCAGCTTTACACAGTTGAGCAACAGACAGAGCAAGTGAATACATGGTTCGTGTGCCTCACAAATTTGGCACTGGAAAGCAGAAGTGTGTGAGCACAGATGGGAATGAGAACAAAAAATAGCAACACAGCAGATTAAGAAACTGAATTATTGCACAAAATTAGAAATTTTTTGAGGAAGATCAAGGATCCCTAAATAGCCAGTCAGAGCCCAGGGAAGCAAAGCCTTGGTGCTCCAACACAGGAATGAGAGGCAGGGAAACACTTCCAGGGATGGGGCAGCCACAGCTTCTCTGGACAATCTGTGCTGGGGTCTCACCACCCTCACAGCTAAGAATTCCTTCCCTGTATCCCATCTAAGCCTGCCCTCTGGTAGTGGGAAGCCATTCCCCCTTGTCCTGTCCCAAAGCCCCTCTCCAGCTCTCCCTGGAGCCCCTTTAGGCCCTGGAAGGGGCTCTCAGGTCTCCCTGGAGCCTTCTCTTCTCCAGGTGAGCCCCCCCAGATCTTCGAGCCTGAGCCCATCCCAGAGTTAACATTCCCACTGAGAGTTCCACAGAGTCCAGAGCCCACATTTCAACGTCACACAACTGGGGCTGTGTTTAGGAAAGATGCTGTTAGCACTTACCCTGGGGGAGGAGCAGCAGTGGTGAGACACAGGAACCCCCTGCAAGTCTCAGTCTTCTGGGGCTGGTTTTAAAGTCCCAGTTCCTCAGGCCCCTTGCAGTCACCCTTCCCCAAGGGAAGCTCCTCAACCCTTTGCTCACCTTCTCTGAGCACTTAAACAGCAGCAAAAAAAGCCCCAGGAAAAGTTGGTGAGATGCCAGATTGTTTCCAAGGATTGCAATTTAAATATTGTAACAACAGCTACAAATGTTTTCCCTAAAGAGAGCCCCAAACAAGCATCCTAAGGAAAATAAAGCCCTGATGGACATACTTACACAGGATTCCTAACAAGCTCCAGTAATTCAGCTCCAGAGACAAATCCCCCCAGTTTGCTCCACAGCATCAAATATTCCTCCAGACTTTTTGTCTTTCCTCAAGTGAAAGGGAATATCCACAACCCCCACGTGGAACAGGAGGGGAAAAAAGAAGGGGTTTGGCCCTCTTGGGATTCATAGGAGGCAGCCAGGATATCACGTGTGGGAGTGGGAGGGTTTGTTGCCACCTGGGCACTCATTTACCAAGCAACCACTGCCCCTCACAAGTGATTTATATTCCCAGCAGATTGATGGAGTTACCACAAATGAATTAACACAAAGGAAAAGCAGGAAGGGATTAAATTGTGAGGATCTTCTCCTAAAGAGGAAGAAAATTAGGTTAATTACAATCAAATAGCTGAATTTTGGAAACCTTTATGTAAAGCAGGAGCAAAACAGAGAGGAAAAAATCAGTATTGCAATGTCATGTATAAACTTGTGGAGAGAGAGAAGGAACGCTGCTAAAAAGTAGATTTCAGCCCATTAAAAGCAGCTCAGTATTTTAAATTTTGGGTGGAAAAATAAGCCACTCACACTTAGTTTCATGACAAGTTGACAAGCAAGTGGCATTTTCCTCTTTAAAAGAGAAATGAATGAAAAATACAGGTATTTAGTGTTTGAGATTTTTCTGATTATCTGATATTCCATTTTTTATAGTCCCAAAGGGAAGGGTTTGGCCTTCCAGGTTTTGAGTCCTTCTAGATTTTAACCTGCAGAATAGAATCCATCAGCTGATGGAAACTGTTGTTCTGCAAACCTGGCATCCTTTTTGTGGGAATTAATCCTTCCTTCAAAAAAAAGGTGGATTTTGAGATTTAGTTGCAAAGTGGTTGCAAAGCTCTGGAAATCCTGACCTGAAAGGTACTAAAGGAAACCACCACTAGATATCAGCATTTGACTATTCAATAAATCTCAGAAAAATTGTTAATGTTGATCTGGAGTGTAAAAATCCCAATTATCCTCCAGGCAGATGAAGTCACCTCCTATAGGGGCTTAAATCCCACAACCTGGAGCAGGCTGGGAACAATATCCTGACTACAGGACTCAGTTAACTGGGGAGATTTAACTCAAGAGTCCAGCTTATTCCAAGGTCTGTGTCCCAGCACCTGGTGAATATTCCTCTGTGGGAATACAGAATGAGAACTGGATATAAAGGTAAAAATTCCCTGCCAGTATTTCCCTTTCAATATCAGATTTTCTGGCACATGGATAAAAATCAGCACCAGGCAGAATCTGGCCTGTTAAATATGGCCCTGCTTTCCTTTGGAATGAAATCCAGCTGCTGCCCTTCAGAGGGCTGGAAAAGCACCTTTTCAGGGATTTTCTCTAAGGAATTTTAGTTCACTGAGGCATTTTTCCTGCTAGTGAAAACAGGCACATCTCTAGTGCAGCTGATGGAATTTTACTGGAGTTACACTCAGAATGGGGCTCAGCATCTTTCAAATATAAATAAATCCAAGGCATATAATGGATTGCAACATGTCAATTAAAATAAAATGTAAATAAAAATAGTATTTGAGTGAGTAATAAATGGATTTGCCTCATCTTTCCTGAAATGACCAGATTTTGCTCCTAAAATGTACTCTGCAGTGACATCTCAGATATCTTTCTTTCTATGAGGAGAAGTTAATTTGGAGAAGTTAAATTTTGGATTAAACCAGAGTCACAAATGTTGGGTGGAAAGAGCACATGGATGACATTTTCCCATGGACAAAACTACATAAAATCAGTACAAAAATACAGTCTGTGGTGCTTTACATTAACCAAGTGTATTTCTCTACACCTTCACTGCGCTGTGAAAACACGGATCATAGTGCTAAACGGCCACATAAATTACTTAATCTTCCTCAAAACGCTGCTGTTGTGTTGTTTCCTTTTCATTCCAGCTAAAATTGTCCACATATTTGACAAAACTAATTAAAAAAACAAGCTCTGAACCTGACCCTGAGAAGGGACGGGATGGACGGAGCTCCCCAGTAACCTCAGGTTGTGCCAAACACTCATTTTTGATGTCCGTGTTCTTCTCTGCTGCTCCATTTCTGCCACGGCAATGGAGCAGCAGATCCATCAGGGATTCTCCCACTGAAACAGCTGATGATGACCTGTTGACTTTAACACCAAGGGCTGGCTCTCAGGGAACCAGCAGAGCGAAGCGGGGGTTCTCCAACGCATTTCTCAGCCCGGGGAAGGACAGAAAACAACCACGGCCTGGGTGGGCCTCAGGATTAACCTCCGACTTTCTCACTTCCTGAGGAAGAACCTCGTGCAATTAACGTCTTTCCAGACTTTGGTTTGAACTATAAACAGATCCCAGGGGGAACCAAAGGCAGCTCAAATGCCAGGGAGCACTTTTTTCTCCAGTTAGCTGCAAACCCTTGGTTTACTGGTGCCCTTCAGAATGTTTTCCTCCTCACCCTCGGTTAATTTATTCTCTCTCCTAAGGAAAACTTAGGAGTTCTGCCCACCGTGGACTGCTCTGGAGTTTAATGAAGTCATCTGGCCTCTTGCTAAGGACTCCTGACTTGATTTGGAATGCTGAGAAGGGCATTCATGAGGCACATGTGGAATGAGGGCAAGCCATGGTGAAGCAAGTCATCCTTTTCCTTGTCATCCTCTTGGAAAACAAGGACTAGATATAGTATTAGAGTTAGTAGAAAATGGGAATTGTTGATCGGGCAATGATCAGTTAGGTCTTGGATGTGTATGAGTCTAATTTTATGGAATTATTTTCTCAGTGGGAATTGTCTTTGCCTGTCATTTTACTCACGAGAGAGAAGTTCTTACTTTGGCCACCCAGATCACTTTTCCCTCAGGAGCAGCTTCTCCTCCAACCAAACTCCAGCCATTCCTCTTTTCTTTCCTCCATCTGAAAATGCTCATCCTACCACAGTGACACCATGGCAAAGTCTGCCTCAGGGTGAAGGCTGTTTAAAAAATAACATGAAAAATTGGAAGTTGGGGTTTCAAGATGAGAGCAAGAGCAGGAATCAGATTTGAGAAGGCAGCTGAGGGAAATTAATTATTAAGGGTCCATATTCTTTTAATCTGCAAATTCCCATCCCTGGACAGACCAAAACAGGCCCAATTTTAACTCTAAGCTCCATCATACAGCTTCTATTACAGTAAATGCCACTAATTAATAAGTTATATTATTTGAATTAGGAGCTTCAAGGTGAATCCCTTGTGAATTCAGATCTTCTCAATGCTCTTTCAACCCTGTTGGTATTTTCTTTCAGCTCAGAGATGATTTTAAGAAACTCCCAACAAATAAAGATGCTGGATTAAAACAAACAAACAAAACCACAGGCAAAAAAACCCCAAAACACAACAACAAAAAATGTTCTTTACTAGAAAAAAACTCCTGCAGGGCAGGTAACATTCCAATTCATTTCTCATTTTACAATGGTGACACAATGATTCATTTCCATACTTACTGAGAAGTAAGAGAAAGGGAAGAAAATGAGTTTGAAAGTAACAGGATTTCCATATCAAAATCTGCATTTAAATTTCCAAAGATGCAGGAACCTTGCACTGCTGTTTCAGGAATGCTGCAGTCATTTTTGCTTGCTGATTTTGCCAAAAATTAAACAGTTTTATATGTTGATGAGGCACTCAGGGACATGGTGGTGCTGGGATGATGGTTGGACTTGATCTTAGTGGTTGTTTCCAACCTTGATGAATTTATGATTCTATAGACACTATAAAACCATGATTAACTAGTATTTCAGAGAGAAATTAATTTCAAATTCTGTATTAGAAAAAAGAAACCAGTGACTTTTACTTCCCCTACGGTTTAAGCCTTAAAACACTGATTTGAAAAAGTGTAGTGTGTAAATGTTCCCACTTCCCAAGCTCATCCCTGGAGTGAAATATTCGAACCCTAATGCCATCCATCCCTTCAGCCCAGCTCAGTCAGGATGGGAACTGCACCCTGCAGCTCCGTTTCACCCCCGCTGGGTTGGAGATCTGCAGGTTTGGGGTGCTGAACTCTGAGCTGTTCCTGTTGGGAGCGTTTCGCCAACTCAACAAAGCCAGCGAGTGCAGGAGGGCTCCTCTGGCCTTGGAGGCTTCTATGTTCTGCTCCTGGGAGATCTGGAAGCTTATCTGCTCCAAGCTGTTCCTCAGCCAGCTGCAGGTCAGGAGGTTTGTTACAGAGCCACACCTGGCCAGGCTTTCTTCAAAAAACTGCTTGTAGAGCTCTGCCACCTTGGTTTCCATGTACTTGTTGAGCGTGGAGTTGGAAAGAGGCTCCTCAGAGAGCACAATACTCCTCTCTGCAGCTCCAGCTTCATGCCCAGACAGGGAGGTCACACTGGGCTTTTCGGGATGCTCCCAGGGAGGGGACTGGCCCAGGGGAATATCTATGGACAGCAGGACAGGGCCATCAGGAAGTTCATCACACACGTGGTCCAGGACACAGCCCGAGTCACACGTGTGTTCCCCCACATGATCCCCCCCGATCTGCAGGTCGGGATAGTTCTGGTAAATGCTGTTGCATGGCCAGGATCTGTACAAATCCAGCTGGTCTAGGCTTTGGCCTCTCCTGGGGATGCGTAAAGCTGGGGATACAGGTCCTTTAACCTGCATTTCCTGATCTTTTGCAGGTTCCCTTTCTCTGGATCCCCAGCCAGGGCCGCTCCCGGGTTCTGTTTTGCTGCTTCGAGCAGAGATCTCATCCCGCTTCTCGCATCCATCAGCAAAGCCTTTGATTTTTGGGATGTCTACAAGTTTCTGTCTCCAGATTCCCTCTTTAGCCTTTTGGGATGCAGGGGATTTCTGAGGCTTATCTTGATGACAGCTTTCTTTATAGATGAGCCTCATTAAGATGCCTTCTGCCAACATGAGGACAAGTGGGAGTAACAGCCTGATCACCAGAGTTCCATGGAGCCCTGGGACTGAAAGACAGGCAGAGAATAATAATAATAATAATAATTACAACATATTTAATAAATATTGTGATTTTTCTCTTTATTTTTTTCTCGAGAGTATTTATTTTTAGCAAACATTAAACTACATGCTTTTCCTCTTTTCACTTCTTTACCATACCCACAAAAATCATTCTGAAGACAAAGGGAGGGCATTAAACGGCTTTTCATCTGTAATATCCATTCTGTTTCCAGGTCTCTCCTGCATCATGGCTACTTGAGACACTTAGTACTTATAAGCTGTAAAAATCAGCAAATTCATCTTACTTGTCTGTGTCACCATCATCAGTTGCAAATCAATGTTTTCCATGGAAAGACAACAATTTCTAAGAGCTAAAGAAGTGACACAGGAAGGATATAAAGAGCAAATTCAGATTTGGAGGTTGTTTCTGACTTGAGCCCTCCTGTGAGGTACCAAGGAGCTTCAAAAGATGCTGAGAGGTCTGCAAGTATAATAAAAATGCACCCAAAATGCAGCTCACAGAGCTGCTGGACAGAGGTGTTTAGAGTCCCTCTTAGTGATGAATTTAAAAGACACAGTTAATTTGTCTTCCCCGATAGTGAAGTGATAAGTAGTGAAAAGTGTCTCAAAATAATCTACATTTAATGATTCCTTATCATTCCTTCTCAATTCACTTACTGTTAAAATCAATGGGAACCTTCACTTTTAAAGTCAGATCTGAACTCACCAAGGAGAAGATCATCACCACTCCCCTTGTGGAGGGATGGGAAAGATGAACACAAGAAAATCATTCTATCCTTCAAATATCTTTTGAATCTCTGCATAATTCAAGTACATTCACACCCCCATAGTGTGCTCATGGTTTGAAATGTTTTTTTTCTTTTGGGGGGTTGTTTTAGCTTGACTGGCATGAGTTCCTCCCTGGAGCTGAAGGGAACCCTGGAATTTTGAGGCCAAAGCACACTTGGCTACATCAGCATCACTGGTTATCTACTGTATCATTTACACATGCAAAAAGCTGGACAAGACATTCTGAAGCACTTCAGGCAGAAAACCATTTTCCAAAAAGAGGAGAATACTTGGCAATTTAAATCTTGCTGAAGGTCACTGGAATTTGGAATGCTGTGTTCCTCCTAGGATGTGTAACCAGGTCCTTACCCTGGTCTGTAAGACCTCGAGGTACCCAGCTCCTTCCCTGCTAATAAATTTTGGTTTATTGGTTTGAAAATGCTCATGCAGAGCTGAAATAGGGTAATTTAACAAAACTGCTCTGTTTCAAATGAAATAAGTGGCTCCTGCCCTCTAGGATAAAGCATAAGGGAAAAAGCAAGGCACAAAAAGCCCAACTTACCAAGCCCAGTGGGGTCTGAGGTGATTTCCCTGAGCCCAGAGCTGTCCCACTCCAGCTGCTGGGGGAGGACAGACTCTTACATACTCCTCCTTCACTGCTCTCTGTGAGCAAAGAGCCTGACACACACATGATGTGCTTCCCCATTTTTTGTTCCCTGTAAAAACAGAAGCGATCCGAGCGGGAAAGGGTGCGGGATTTGAACACAAAGGGAGGCCCAGCCTCAAAGAGGATGTTGGAAACTGGGCTGAGAGATTTCCGACCGCGGTGTGATGCCAGCGAGCTGGGACTGCCATAATAGGGCACAGGGAGGGATCAGAGGGGCTGTGCTGGTCGAAACTGGAACCAAATTCCACCAGACGTGTCCATTGACACGTTGAGTTGAGCGTTGCTCCACCACCCAGCTGACTTACTGTGCTATTCACACCACTTCCCCTTCGGAGATACAGCTAAATTTAGACTCTTGTGACGTCCTGCTGATGGGAAAGAATTTGACAACTTCATGTCATCAAGATTTTGATGAAATACGCCGTGTTTATAACACACAAATATGAGGATCTGTGAAAGCAACAGCCATGGGACAGCTGTGGGCAATCAGGTCGCTCTTCAACCAAACCCACTTTTTCTGGGCTCAAAAATTGCCTCTGGCTCAATGGCACGTCTGAGGTTCCTCCATGGGGGTTTTAGTGTGTCCTTTTCAAGCTGAAGCTGAGGTCAAGCACTGAGCCATCCCACTGCTCAGCACAACATCCAGTCCATACATAGTCTGCACAGTTTTCTCTTGATGCCTTTTCTAAATTTCCTTTTACTCAGAAGACAAAAAAACCCCAATAAATCAGAAGCTGAATCTCATCCAAGTACTAGACAAAAGATCCTAAAATGACACTGTTTAATGGCAAGGGCAAGACACAAATATAGAATAAAACTGGAGTGTCAAGATAACCTTACAGCAGCATATTGACTGCAACCCATCACACAATATGTTTTGGTAGTAAAATAATGTTCATACCAGATGGCTGGGGATCCAAGGACCTCAAAGATCATCCAGTCCCACTCCCTGCCATGGGCAGGGACACCTTCCACTAGACCATGTTGCTCCAAGCCCCATCTAACTGGGCCTTGGACACTTCCAGGGATCCAGGGGCAGCCACAGCTTCTCTGGGCAACCTGTGCCAGGGCCTCACCACCCTCTCAGCCAAGAATTCCTTCCCAATATCCCATCTAACTCTGCCCTCTGGCAGTGGGAAGCCATGTTGTGCCTTAGAAATTAATTAATGTAAGGTCTGAAGTAACTCTGGCCATTTAGGTCCAAGGGAGTCTCTAAAATTATTCCTGTTCCTTCCTTTTCACCTCTATTTCAAAAAAATCCCCACTTTTTGTGGAGGCAGAATTACAGCTATTTTTATTCCCACTGAATTTACATAAGAGCCATTTCCCATTTAAAAGCTGTTTAAAATTACTTCATATTTAATCATTTTACATTCTGCACAGAAGGCTTGGTTGGGACTTCAGCAGAGCCACTGCTCAGAGTCTTGGGGGGCAGGAACCAGGGTGGTTCAAATTCCAAGTAGTTTAAAACCTTGCTGAGCTTGTAATGAGTGCCAGCTGCAGCTGGAATTTTCGTGCAGCTGTTTCAACAAAACACAAAAGTAACAGAGACAAAGAAACCAAGTCAGATAATTCACCTTGTGTGATTAAAACCAAATCACCTCCCATTCCAGTTGCAGTGTCAGCAACCTGGTCTAGTGAAGGTGTCCCTGCCATGGCAAGTGGTAGAATGAGATGGGCTTTAAAGGTCCCTTCCAACTCAAAGTATTCTGGGATTCAGGGGTTAAATGCACCAACATCCAAGAAAATCAATGCATTTCTATCAATTCCATCAAAAAGAAATGCCCTTTTATTGACAAAAAATAAAACCAGAACCAAAGTTATTTCAGAAGCTGAGCACAGTTGGGAGAAACAGCAAGGTAAGGATGTCAGAATACAGAGGTAAAAAAACTACTGTACCATTCACCAGCTGTGGAATATATGAAAAAGACATATATATATATATACACACACATATGCCCAAGATAAATATTACAGCATGGTATGTTACCACACACATTTATGTTACACAACTATGGTTGCATGTAAGCAAAGTCCTCTTTTTCAGCACAGCCTGTGTATTTCACATGCATAAAAACATGAAACAGACACTGACTGTTTTAATTGTTTTGTGGGTTTTTTTGTTTGTTTGCTTTTCCGAGCACAGCTGCCGCAAGTCCTTTAGTTTGGATTTAAACCCCCAGCTCTTCCCCCGAGCAGCCCAACCGAGCCCTCAAACACCCGCCGCAGAGCAGCCCCTGCCCGCCCTCAGGTGAGCTCAGCCCCGCGCTGCTGACACAGGGCAGGGCTTTATTAATAGAAAACCGCCCATTTTCCCCACACAGCAGCGAGCGGAGGGCATGGGGAAGCCCGGGGGGCACAGGCAGCGGCGGCTGCAATGGAGACCTGTGAAAGCACCACCAACTCTCACACACCACCACCCTGAGCCACCGCGGCCCCCCGAGGCTTAAGTACCTGGGGGGCGGGAATTCGCGCTGACGGACGGTGACCTCGCCCAATGGGAAGGCGGGGCAGGCCCGGCCCGGCCGCTGAGTGGCTGCCGGTTGCCGCAGCAACGGCGCGCGGCGGCGGCACCGCTGAGGGGCCGCGGGCGCCATTGCGGCCCCTCCCGGCGGGGCCGGGCAGGACCCGGAGCTCGGGGATTCCACGGATAAACTCATGGATTCCATGGATGCTCCCCGTTATAAAACGTGTGTCCGATAACTTCGGGTTGTATAAACACAAAATAACCTGCTCTGCGTGCAGGGGAAAGGGTTCAGAAAAGAACTGGGAGTTCTAGTGCTGCTCACGTTGTATTAATGATGTGCCGTTTTCCTTTTATTTAGGGATTTTGAAACACCAAGCGACTTAAAATGAAGAAATCGCCAGGTTCCTGATGATATCTTCAATAAGCCAACTTGTGAGAGAAGGATTACTATAAAGAAATATTATATATTGCTATATCGTGTGTGTGTATATATATTAAATTAACATATATAAGAAATCACTATATATTGCTATATTGTGTGTATATTATATATAAAATTAACATATATAAGGAATTACTACATATTGCTAGTACAGTATATACACGACCAATTTTGATATGTCATGAATACAATGCACTAAATAAATGTATTTTGTACTAAATGCCTGGATTTTGGATACTCAGTACTCACAGCAGCACTGTGCTCAGTAGTAACACAGCAATTTCTACTTCATCACTTGGACTTTCAGAATCCTTTTGCACTTCTAAAAGTTTACCCATTCAGTCCAAATTTTTAATGATAAACTTCAAAATTTTCATAGTGAACTTTTCAATCTAAAACATTCTACCAAGATCACGTAATATGGATAAATCACAGAGTATTTCTGCAGGAAAAAAACAATAAAAGATATGATTTATTTGTGGAGTGGATTATTACGTGTAGGTACAGAGTAGGCAGAACACAAACCCTCCCATGAAATGGATACAACGTGAGCTGAGGGATATAATCAGATGTTCCAGAACTTTCCATGGCATAGAGACTGAGGATATGAGAAATTAATAAAATCCCACAGGAACTGGTAGAAAAGTTTATTATTGCAGCACAGCACACACCACTGGAACCTGAACAGCAAGTGAAGGGCACATTGTATGCACACACAGAGCTTGGGTTTCCAAACAGATTCTGGAAAACTATTTTGTATTGAGCTTTACATTAATGAGCAACAATTGGGTTTTTAAGATGTTTTATAAACAAAGAAGAAAACCAGTGATTTTTTTTTTTTTTTGTGGGTTGTACAAGACAAGTGGATACACAGGGGAAGGAAATGGGATTCATTGCAATTTAGAAATGGCATCCAAAGCCCTTTTCCCATCTTATGGACCGTTTTTAAGACACTGAAGAAGAGCAAGTGTGAGAGACAAGCAATAATCACCTTGAAAAGGCATCAGTGTGACTGAGAGTTCCTGGTTGGGCTGTTGTTGTTCACACAGAAAGAAGCTGATCTTGTAAAACTCACAAAACTCCTTAAAAAATCAGGTTATTGGTTTCCTCCAGAGGATGTGAATTGAAGTCTGGGATCTGGGCAAATCCCAGGGCTGTTTAGAGCTGAGAATGGGATTCCTGTAGCTCTGCAGATCTTCCAGGTGGTGCAAAGCCGAGGGGGTACCTGCTGATGTACCAGGCAAACAGGGAAGGTAAAAAAAACAGTTTTAGTTTAAAATCTTTCCTGCACTGCTCTGTGGCAACACAAATATTAAATACCACAGTTCCCTGCTGTGAGCAGCATAAAGCTAATTAATTATGGTTTGTAAAAGAGCAGGGAGAGGGTTGGGAGAGCTCTCTGGGCTTGGGATGCAGCTGCTGCCTAGGCTGCTTCCAACTTGTGCCTGCCTTGGGGAACGAGCGGGAAATGAGTTAATAAGGGAAAAACCTCAAACCTTACAGACAGTTTTGGGGAGATGTATCTGAAATTAAATCCCATTTAGCAATTAAAACCCATTACTGGCAACAGGTGAGAGATCCAAGCCAGCAGATTCGCCCACAGCAGCGGTGGATTAGTGATGTTCACCTTGTATGAATCCTGAACTTTTCAAAAGCACAATTTCCATCTGAAAACTCTTCTTCCTCCAACCTAAAACTTCAAACCGTGAACAAAACATGCAAACAGGCCGATGGTGTGAGAAAGCTTTCTAAAACAATTTTATTGGAATGATACAGGAACGGTTAATATACAGCTTAAATCCTCAATGCCTGCCCTCTACAGAGGAAAAAAATAAGAAAGAAAGGAACAAATTCAGTTCTTGCACCCATGGAAACAGAAATACAGCACAGAGGTAACAGATTCCTGGCACTCCTAAAGTCATGCAAGAGATCTGCATCAAAAAACTCAAGTTTTACACACACCACAAAGAGATTTTCGGTATTTTCAGTTTGTGTTGGTGCCTTGTTCCCCAGACAAAGGAATAATTCAGCCTGGCTCCCAGAGCTGGCTTAGGAATGCTGATACAGTTTGAACGCTCCCATATGGCAGGGGGGGGACAGACGAGGGGAGTGACTTTGCTTTCTTAAACTTGGCAATTTTCTTGACCGTTGAGACAGAGATTGACCTCGTTTCTGAATGTTTTGGGTCGCTGAACTGACAGAATTTGGCAGCGAGTTTTAATTACAGCTTCTCCAAAATAATGGCTGTAATTCACCAAACTTGCCCAGGAAAACACAGCAAGCTGGTGTGGGTACAGAGACTTGTGTGTCAAATCCCACTTACTTAGTATTCCATAGTTCCCAAAAACCTGACCAGGAGTTCAGTCACGGAGAAAGTTTAAGCCAATATTAAGAAAGAAAAATCACCTCATTCAGAAAGATGAAATCATAGTAAACAAGAAAAATCTGATGCTGGATTTAAAATGTAACCAAACTTCTACTTCCAAGAGATCTTAAATTTCACAGGATTTCAGTAATTCCTGATAAAGCCTGTTAATAAAAAAGGACAATTGTGTGTGTTTTCTTTAAGGTAAGGCAAAATCCATCCATCCCTCTGCCTTGTGATACTGTGGTGCTTTTGTAAGCACAAGCTTCAAACTGCCTCCCAGGCTCCCCAAAACATAAATCAGGAATTAAAATATGGCCAGGAATAAGAGGCTCCCTCCTGAGCACTGGGAGAACACACAGGTCAATATTGCACGTGGTAAATTCACCAGTACAAGACACTTTGACAGATCTGCAACTCCTGTATTAGCTTTGTGATATGGCAATAACAACGGAGAAAAGAAGTTTTTAAACCTTAAAAAAAGAAGTCTTGCTTAATTATAATAGTTTTTCCTATTCAAACATTTATTTCCTCGTTTGAAAAAATACTATATGAACCTAATGGCTACTTGAACATGCAGTGAGATGTTTAATGCTCTAAGCAGTGTGAACTGGAATTTTTGTAGAGAAATACATTAAAGGCTTTCACCCTTACACAGGTAAGGAAATGCCATTTCTGGCCGTTTTGGCTTGTTTGCAACATTGAGTCTTGCCCCCAGATGTGTCATCACTCGTGCTTAGGCAGCTGTGAGGGACTTGTGTCCATGGCCCAAATCCCTTTTTGTTAAAGGAGCCCACACGGATCGTTTCAATGAGAAATACACGGGTTCGTTGGGGTTTTATCATCTGTACAGTGTGTAACAATACAAACCTTAAATAGCCATTCTACAAAAGAACAAACACAACTTTCCAAAGCAACTACAATGGTTATACTACACAGTACCACCTACAATTCCATCTGAAACCAGGAAAGACACTGAAAAATTACTGTGTAATTCAGTAACGGTTTTGAGGCAACTCAGGCACTGAATTAGTATCTGACGAGGTTTTAGATGCTGTTTAAATAGTTGGATCTCTGGGTAAAACCCACCTGCATTTTTAGTACTAAAATAGTTTCTTTTTCAGTTTCCACAAAATGCACGAATTGCCAGGCCAGTTTAAACTAAGTGAAATCATTCATGTCTGATTGCTTGGGCTTCCTCAGCCTCCAACCCATCCCAACCCACTCCTGCTCCCCACCTCGAGTTCCCATCTCCACTTGTGTTCAGTTTGGGTTACGTACAGTGAATGCTGCAAGCACCAATCAATGTTAGAAATCACATCTACATTTCTTGAAGCAGAGACAGTTGGACTATTTTATAAAAAGCTGTGGAAATTCCCTTTACAGACAAATTTAAGGCAGTTGAAATTCACGCTTGCTGCTTGGCCAGTGCTTCAGCTTCCTGAAACAGCAAAAGAGAATTACACAGATTATTAGGACTTTCTCAGTATGTTCAGAAGGAACATAATAAAACAATAACCTGCATTTTTCAGGTGTCTTTCAGCCTTTTTAAAGTGATCACAAATGGGAACAGAACGACAACAGGAGAAATACAAAAGAAATTTCCTTCTGGATGGTTTCTCCAAGTGCACTTTTGGCTGCAGAATAATTTAATGACCTGTTAGCAGCAACAGGGCCTACAAAGAGAATTCCAGTCCCAGTGCCCTCAGTGCAGCACCTCACTGGGGACAGCCTGGTTTATTTGCAAGGATAAAGTTCAACATCTGCCAAACTCAACCTTTATGTAATGGAGCTGTTTGCTTTTGTGACTGCATTGAACTAACAGACTCAACAATACCATTGTTACCAGGAGCCAGCACTGCTGAACCATTTCCAAGAAGTCTGTAAGATTTTCAAGAGAGGGGACCCAGTGGGTGAGCCCAGCCTGCAGCAAGTCCCACGCAGCTCTCCCTTATCCTGGAGGTGGTGGATCACTGTGGTTTTCCTGGCTGTCTGCCCTCATCCTGCCTTTGAACTGGGGCCGTGGGAGCGCTCCAGGAGCGTGCTCTGCTCCGCTGGCCGTGCATGGGGATGGCATCGGGCACCCCCTGCTCCTGCAGGGACACCCTGTGCCTCTGGGGCACAAAAGACAGGTGAAGAATATGGGGAAGATCAAAAAGAACTACACAGCCTGGAAAAAAGCAGGGTGTTTGATACTTTCTGAAAGACAAGTGGTTCTTTGAATGGTAGGAAGGAGGATCAGTTCCCTTGGCTTTGTAATAACTCCATTACCCAGTCCTGGGCACTGCAATAGTGACACCTCACTTTTTTTTTTTTTTTTTGCAAGACAAAGGACTTCTCTTCAGAACAGGCAGTGGAGAGCTGGAGAGGATTCCTGGAGAGGTATTTCCCTCATCCCCAGGAACTTGGGTACAATTAACTCGAAGAACCTGCTGACCTATTTTTCTTGAAGGTCAAACTCCATTTCCTTGGGTGTGGTCCTGCAATTTACCTGGGAGAGGCTCAGCTTTCCAGCTTTGACACTGTCCCTCTCTCACACCTTTCCTTATTTCTCTCTCTAGGCCCCTCACTGAGCATCTTCTCAGTCCTTAAATCCTTAATAAAGAAATATTTAAACACAGCCTTTGATTCACAAATTCCTCTCCCTATAAAATCAAAAAAGGGATATTTATGATCAATTCAATGCCAGCCTTTCCCAGGGTTTGTAGATCCAATTGGACTCTCAGTGCCCAAAGCACAAACCAAATCACCAAGGCTCAGAAAGCAGTTACTTGGATTTTCCATGCTCACTTCTGAGCCGTTCCTGTTTAGCATTTATATGAAACCTTTGCATTCAGCGTCAACTAACTTCTGAAATATCTCATAATGGCATTGAATGGAGGTTTCCTGCCAAGACCCTCCTTCCAATCACACACAGGCTGATCCCAGACTCCTTCCATTTTATGCAGATGCAATGCCATTCCCTAGTGTTGTATCCTAGCTTTGCCCAGCTACACTGTAAATTCCAATTTCAGCATCTGCACATCCTTGTCTCCTCCTCAGCAGCAGGAAATCGGTTTGGTTGTACATCCTAACTGTGGGAGGGATTCCCAGAGTCAGCCCAAGAGCAGGATGCAGGGGAGTAAAGGTCACTTCTGCAAAGGTTCTTTATCATCCTCAGCCCAACGCTACATGGAAATTCAGCAGAGCACAAGTGTGTTCTATTCCTCCTGGTTTAAATTCACCTTTTCCTTAGGTGAGGGCTGAATTGGAGCATCCCTTAGGACAGAGTCAGAGCACTGCTACCCTGCTGTGTGCTCTGCCAGCCAGCAGGGCCGGGGAGCAGCGATGCTCACGCACCTTACGGAGACAGGTGACCTGATTTGTTATGGCAGCAGCTGCTCTCCGGTACCACTGCACTTCCCAGGGGTAGGGCACGAGCTTCCCTGCATCCCACAGTCTGCTTCCTCCCTCCTTGGCTCCATCCTGCACGCTCTGCTGTGCAGCTGTTCCAAGGAACTTCCCTGAGATTCCCAGGACTGTGTGCAGAGGGCAGCGTGTGACGCTGGGGCACAGATCCCAGGCTTTGCTCTCTGCACGAGGCAGCTTTTCGTCCTCGCACCATTCCCGTCAGCGGAGTTATTGCTGGAAATTAGTTTGGCTCCCTAAACTACTTCAGTCTGGCCCACAACCTGCAGGTCTCACTGCTGATGGGTCACCATCCACCCTTAAAATTAGGTCTCTTGGTGATGTGCACAGCACGACCTTCGACTCGTACTTGAGTAAAGCTGAAAGGAAGCGGCGTGTTTATCCACTGGAACAAGAACGCTGGAAGTGACCTGGAGGATCCTGCTGCTGTCAAGTGAAACGTATAAAGCAGGCTTGTCCTATCCTATCAAAATCAAAAGGAGAATTCCAGCCCATTGCATCTGCAAAGCAGCAGCCCAGTTTGTAATTGGCAAAGGAAAACAAGCCTTGGATAACAAGCTGGAGGAAAAAAATAACTCTGAAGCAAGACCATGTTATTTCAGAAACAGTGCCTCTGGTTTCAAGGGATTTTCTAGTACAAAAATCTCATCAAAATTTCACATGAATTAAATTTTTTCACTGAACTGAAAACATTCTTTGGTTTTGTGACCGTTTTTTTCATCTAGATTTCTTATGCATTCCTCAGTGCAAATATTAACTCGTCTTTTGAAGCTGAAGCCTGAAAGCCTCTGGAGACTGAGTATCTCACAGGTTGATTGGGCCAACCACAGCACAGGTAACACACCCTACTATGAGCAGAGGAGAACAAGATCTAAGACACAGACTGGGGTTCACTCTGAGGTTCACCTACCTTTGAACCAGGGGGTGCAGTCAAGCCTAAAAACGCGTAAACCGCGTTGTTCTCCCGCGCCTCGAAGAAAGCCTCGTAGTCCTGCACCAGGGGAGTCAGGGAGGGGGACAAAGACACAAGAATGAATTGTCAGAAATGACCTCAGATCAGCTTGGGGTGTCACCCAACTCTCACCGGGCAAACTGCCTCGTGTGGCCGAATGCCAAACGCGGTGTCACCTCAGGTATGTGTCACTGGCACCACACCACACCCACTGCTCCAGTGGAAAGGGACAAGCTGAGAATTTCCCTCTCTGTCCCCACAAGATGTTGCTGTGAGGTGCTCCAGCCTTTCTCAGAGGCACAGACTCCATACCAAGGCAGGTGTGACTGGGTCTGGTGTGGATGTCCCTCCTGCAGGAGAGGCTGAGCCTGGACCTTGTCATCACAACCACTGCTGTCCCCAGATGTCATTGCTAATTCCTGATCAGTGATGGCAACAGTGCAACCGGGGACTCCAGCTCTTAAACCTGTCAGAAGTTCAACTGAAACCTTTACACTAAGAGTACATCTTTCCCACCATGTTTCCCACTCAGGATTGATCTGTGCAAGTGAAGGCAAAGGGGTGGCACTGTTCCTTGTGCTCACAGGGCACTATAGGTGCCCTGAACACACACACAGGGAAATTATGGTAAAAACAATTAAATAAAAGAAGGAATACCAAACCCCAACCAAGGGAACCCAGGAGGTGTGTGCAAGCCCACTGCTGTCTGAGTTACCACAGAATTCCCTCACTCTGACTCCTGCACTCAGCACACATCTGCCCTGTGACCTTCCTGCTCTCCCTTTTAACTGTGGCACAGCACCAGCCTCCTCCAGCTTTCCTGAGGAATGTTTGGATGCAGGAGTCCTGGCTGGGGAGCCCAAGGCGAGGCAGCAGTCTCAGGCTGGAGTCTGGGAGAGCTGCTGTTTAGCACACACTGCTCTGGATTCCTGGCTGGCTGGTGGGGAACAGCCTAAGGAACAGCAACTGCTGTTTGCAGACTGCAGAGAGGGGCAGCTCCGAGGAGAGGCTGCTGCAGCTGGAACAGAACAAAGTACAGGGAGCAGAGAATTCCAGCTGCCTGGAGACCAGGGATGGCAAATTATTGCTGCATTTGCACACACAGCATTTGGGTACCAGTTTGATAAAAATGTGGATGATTATGGTAAATCCTCCCTGAAGTCCTTCCGTTGACAGGACTGGGGCTGCTTGATAACAAAGGGCCTGTTTATCTTGCTGGTGCACAGTCCTTCAGCCTGTTCCACTGCATCTCCCAGGAAAGGAATTCCTGGGAGTGAGGAGCAGGGCTCCTGCCAACCTGCACAGCATCCCCAGTTCCAGCCTCTCTGCTGTGCACGGGCCAGGAAAGTCAATTTGCTCTTTCCTCTGCCAGTTGTGCTGCATCAGATGGAACAAATAGGGAAGTTCATGCTTGAGAGGCATCAGATAAAGACAGAAAGAGGTTCAAATTCTGGGCACAGAATTAACTTTTACCTTCCTGGAAGCTGAACTGGAGCAACTTGAATCCAGCAGCACAGACTGACTGAACTTCAAACATTCAAAGTGACATCAAGCAAAATTTTATGGATGAAAAATTGGTGTGAAGTACCTGTACCCCTCCCCAAAATTCCTGTATTCAGAACTCTCTTGGGGTGCAGTGGGGGTGCATGAGAAGCATCTGTGCTAACATTTGTCCTCACATTTGTCATTCCAAACCAACCTTTTTCCATGTCATAACCACAGTCCGTAAATTCTGAGAGCTGAGGGGTACAATAGCTCTCTGTGAATATTGTTTCAAGTTCTACTTCTATTACAAGCAAGAAAAATTCCTGGCACAATTGCGAGTAATTGCTTTTAGCAGCCACAGAATCTCCTCACAAAGGTCCAGCACTGGCAGGTTCTGACTTTACAGACTTTGCAGGTCAGAACCAGACTTCAAAAGGACCAGAGGAATGCACACTGTGAGCTCTGTTCAGAGCATATTAAGTTTTAAAAATAAATCTAACAGTTAATCTAATAATCATTCAAGCATGGCCTGCTGAGTACAAGTACTGCAGGGCAGCTTACTTTTGATCAAGCATTAAAATAATTACCAGTAGGATTTGTGTTTGCAACATGAGTTTTAATCTGTGCAAGGCACTGCAGTAAGTGGACCACAGCAGCCTTCCTTTTGCCAGCAGCACACAGAGCTGATCCCAAGAAGAAAACTGATTTATTATCATGGTAGACATGACTTTATATGATTTGGAATCCACACCTGGGCAGAACAGATCTCTGAACTTGCTACAGAACACAAGGTTGGTGCAACAGGGCCAGTTTCTGTGAGGTGTTAGTTCACAATCATGAGAATTAAAAAAACCTCTGAACTTTCAGAGCTGTAGGAGGGGAAAAAAAACCACAAGGAAAAAAAATTATATATACACTGCAAGGGGAGATCTGAATAGGAGATCCAAATTTTAACCTCTCTTATGGTGTAACTGGAATATTCAAGAATCAATTATTATTAAAAGCCTGAGAAGAGGGGCAATGTCTGACACCTTCCACACCCTTCACAGGGGTACAGCTGGCCAAGCCCTGCCTTGCTGGTCACAGCAGCGAAGCACAGGCTGTGGCAGTGAGGAAGAGGAGTGGGATGGGGCAGGGAGACAGTGAGGAAGGGTGGGATGGGGCAGGGAGACAGTGAAGAAGAGGGGTGGGATGGGGCAGGGAGCCAGTAAGGAAGAGGGGTGGGATGGGGACAGGGGAGACAGTGAGGAAGAGGAGGGGGATGGGGAC